>NC_087223.1:653608-696108 GCF_015104395.2 Macrobrachium nipponense
AGAAGACAATTATGGTCGTCTGTTAATAACCGAAGTGGTGAGCATCGCTATTAAATAGCCGACCTTGAACGTCCAACAAGAATCGGACCATATTCTCCCCTCCAGCAGGAGAAGGAATACGCAAGCCAACAGGAACCAGACAGCGCGCCCCAACCCACCGAGAACATCGCGCCCCTTAGAAGACATGAGAGGACACAGCGAGAGCCAAGTAACATACTTGCTCAGGTCGCTAAGACCCCGTCCAACACGAATCCACAGCCGTTAACCAACGTAGACCATTTGGACACACACACACACACAGACACACACACTCAAATTTAAATTATACATATTTATGTATACACAGAAATGATCTGACTTGTACCTATATGCATGCTATAAAATATTTTTTTTTTATTCCTGTATTTAGATTTGTATATTCATTTTTATTCCTGTATGTAATTTTGCAATTTTTTTAATTTAAAACCATTTTGTAACATATTAAATTTTAAACATACATTTAAGAAAACACTAGCCTATGGCATTGTATTTTGAATATTTATTTAACCACTGTTTAAACTTTCACTTTTATTCTCACAGTACATTTATATCCTTATGTTCTTTTTATCTGAACAACACCCTTAAGCTGTTAATCCCTAGACTAACCAGTACCCATACTTCAAGGTCATACTTCCCATACGATGAAATGAATAGGCCGAAAGGCCAGATTGTAAGTCAGTAGTCGCTTGATAATGCCGTAAGGCGAGACTGCTGTCGCAACAAAATTCAATAAATGGAAGAAGGAAGTCTGCGTATTTTTCACCAGACGTTAACGAACGAGAATGAGAAAAAACTTCGTCGGTATGAAGATACCTGCAAGAAACTTATTGATGCCACTAAAACAATTGCTTTTAACGAATATATATATATATATATACTATATATATATATATATATATATATATATATATATATATATATAATCCTCCCTTTTTAAGTATTATTTCAAATCTATAATGAAAAAAAAAAACGGTACAAAATGGTACAAAACTGAGCTAATTAGCCTGGAACGAAAAATAAGACTGGAACAAGTATGAACAAAATGGAAAATGTCTAGCCACCTTAAAAAAAAAAAAAACGAAAATAGCAATGGAACAAACCTGAATGAAAGTGAAGAAGAACTATCATGGACACTTCGTCACCTACATCTGTTTCAGACGCGTTTCGTACAGGGACTAATAATACAGTGGTTGGCAACCACGAAATCCAATTACAGGTATGTTGATAACATCATGGTCTCTGCCTGCATTCTATTCCCTCGGCAAGGGAACAAGAGAGCGTGACGGACTTGCGAACAGACATAAATGGCCTCAGTACCACACAGTGTAATAGTTTCCTCTCTCTCTCTCGTCTCTCTCTCTCCTCTCTCCTCTCTCTCTTCTCTCTCTCTCTCATTACTTTCAATCCCCAGCAGCTGGAACATTTGACAAGACACGAGCCCTGGCTTACCTACTAGAAGATTGATGAATGAGAAATAAATTCCTGGAAGGTCTTTCCTCACCTGTCCAGTTCATGACCAAACTGGCCCTTTATGAAGACGGATGCTGGTTACGACCTCCTGTCACCCCAAAAGGTCAGTTATTCTTCGGTACCATTTTGTCTTCAGTGTGTGCTCCTTGGGTGATTTCTTCTTCTTATTTTTTTCTATCAGTCATCCTATTCGACTGGGTGGTTTTTATAGTGTGTTGGGGTTCCTGGTTGCATCCTGCCTCCTTAAGAGTCCATCACTTCACTCACTATGTGCGCTGTTTCTAGAAGCAAACTCTTCTGCAGGAGTCCTGGAGCTACTTCGGCATCTGCATAATTCTTCCAGGTTCCTTTCCAGGGCTCTTCGGATCGTACCACGGTTAATATTATCGAGACTTCTCACCAGATTAGCAGGCGATCGAGTCACATTTTTAAAGGCCATTTCACTTTCTGGGTGAAATAATATAACTTTTAACGATGATTTCAATATTTTTAGACTCGTTGTCTCTTGCAACTGACCATCGATATTGACAGGAGTCATTCCATACGGCAACTTTGCAGAAATGTCTTTTATGTATTCATAATTCTAAAGAATAAATGCATATGCATACTTGCAGTTAACAGCTACTGATTATATATTTACTTTTAATATTAAAAGTCGAGGAATAATCGACCAATTACGCGGCTGTGGTGAGATAAACAGACCAGATCGAAATATGTTGAGAAGGAACTCGACCGCTAAAAATGGAGGTTGGGGAGAAAATCCTCATTTCTTACAAGCCACTGGAGGGAAATTAAGATCTCTCTCGAAAGGGTCTTTCTTATTTCATACGATATTGCTTACTTAGAGCCTTCGTATTCTTAAATATATGATTTAGGGCCGTATCCAGAAGTCATACAATCGTATTTGTCAATACGAAGGTGATCGTGGTATCCAGAAATCGTACGACGGCCGAACTCCCATCGCATTGCCGCACTTGTTAAACAGGTTTACCAACATACGCGATTACGGGGAATTAAATGACTGGAATCGATGATTACAAGGCTGTATCAGTATCATAGACAATTTCTTTTATTACTATAATTCTAAATTAAAATGGCTTTATGTCTTTACTATTTATTATAAAAATATACTGCATATCTGTAGTATATTTTGTATACTTGATATTTGCTGTTCTGATTTGGCGCGGAAATCTGAACCAGTGTTGCCAAAGCGCGGAGAAACGATCAAAAGTGCGGAGAAGATTCGAGGGGGAGTCATTAAATGTAGAGCTGAGGTCTGCACTCCTCACGTATGCGGCGTTATAGGTCCGCATATATATATTTATGCGTTTAAAACTTTTTTCCATTAATAAAAAATGATTGAAATTATATAATATTTTTGAAAATACTAATATTTTTGAAAAACGAACAATTTTCACTAGTCTCGAGTGTTCACGCGCCATTAAGATTCAGACACGATCATACGATTGCCAATTAAGAACCGATTTTGACAACAGCAGATGACGTAACCCAAACGTGATGTCCTACAATGGATTCATTCTTTAGGTCCAGCAATCTTCAATTTGCCTTTGTAATTATATTTGTAGGTTAGTAAAATTTGGTGAATTTGTGAATTAACCTTAGGGTGAAGACTGACTTACATTATTGTAAACTTAGTTATGTTTAAGTTTTTTCTTCTTTTTTAAAGAAAACAACTGCAACTATGTCTTAGGCAATTGCAATAGTTGAAGTGATTCAACTGATTATAACCGAATAAGTTTCGATATCAGTATGCTAGGAAGTGGTGTATTATAATCGTGGATTTTCTTTATATTAATGTAGCTTATTGATAAAAAAAAAGGACCAATTATGATGTGCTCTTTTCCAATGTTTTGGAACTCATAACCCTGAATAGGGCATTCGTTTGGCTTAGGATTGCCACATGTATACCATAAATCATGCATAATATGCTGTCCATTCTCTTTGGGAAATATCTCATTTCAAAATATCCGGATCATATCATATAAGGTGGCATAGACTTACATGTTTCATATCGTTTTTGTTAGTTTACAATGCTTATGACATTGATTTTAAGACTAGGCCTGTTATATATTAGGTTGTTTATTATCATTATTACTTCAGCAGACGTTTTGATTTAACATACGGCATATTACCTAAAGTGACAAATGTGGCTTAAAAAGGAAAAGAAAGAATAAACTACCTATGAATATCGAAGGATTTATGGAGCTGGTCAACTTACTTTGTGGGGAACGCAAAGAAATGAATGAAAAGCAATCGTTTCTAGTAAAGAAATACATTTCAGTGCAGCTTTTTTGTAACTTCCCACTTTTTTGCTGAAAAGTTTATGAATAAATTTACCTGCCCGTGTTCACTTTGTAGCCTAATTTACGCATCAAATCATATATAACAATCATAACTATAAATCAGTAATTATACATACACACACACACACACACACACACACACACACACATATATATATATATATATATATATATATATATATATATATATATATATACATACATATATATATATATATATATATATATATATATATATATATATATATATATATAGAATGTAATAAATCAGCTTCAAGACTAAACACTGTCCGCGTATCTCGTTCGATTCTAAATTTTACTATCATTAAAGTTACGTAATGTTTCAAAAGATATGAAGCAACTGAATTTCGGAAAGGGGAAAATCTAACTCTAAAAAGGTTTAATTAGTAAATCCAACTCATATACTGGTAAAGATACGGTTAATATAATATAACCAGGGTGACTATTTCGTCTAGTTAGTGTAACAAAATAACATTGCGTGGCAATTAACACTACACATCCTGGTGCGGAACTAGTTTCTCGATGATGTGCGGACTTTGCGACAACCCTGATCTAAACAAACAGTTACCGGCTTACTGCATTCCACAAGCAATCTGCGCAACTTACCAAGTTACTAGGATTACGGAATATGGAGCGTGCACCGCCAGTAGCTGATTCTCAGCGTTTAATGCTGCTTAATTTGATAAAAGAGCATGAGAGTGTCATCAACGACCGATCTACGGGAGTGTGTTAATGGGCCTTTTATACTTGAGACGTATCCTGTTTTAACAAAATAATTTATATACGTAGAGTACTAAAACCTGGCTGACTCAGACCAGCAACGTTTCACAATTTCAGCAAATCGTCTTTTGCAGCCAAATCGGAGGAAAGACCGAGTTAGAAATTCCCCACACACCCTACCACCCAACACCCACCCCAGGGAGAAAAAGTCTGTTTCATTAGGCCTAATGCGAAACGCAAAGCAGTTTCCATTTGGCCAGTGGCGTCTAATGATGAAGACGAGAGAGAGAGAGAGAGGTCTTTTAACCAGAATTGGAGGCAAAAGGATGGTTTCCAATCAGCATAATACTTAAGATTTGAAGCCTTGGGAAATCTTGCTTTTTCGACAATTCGGAGGAGCAGCGAAGAGATGGACCACTTTTGGGGTGTAAGGACAAACAGATGGACCACTTTCGGATTGTAGGCACTTTGCAAACACATTCATTTTCCTTTGCTGAATCCTCAACAAAAGCCAGAATAAACTCTGCATTCACAAATTGCAAAGAACTACAGATTTCTTCAGCCAAAATCCCTGAGGGATTCAAAGCAGAGATATTCCTGTATTCCAACGTAAAGCTGACTACAAAACACCATTTCTCTAAGGCTACAGAGAACTACATTCGTTACAGAAACCTACGTTACGTTACAGATATCGTAAGAGTAAGCGCTAAGTATTGTAAGTATTGTAGAATGGACCAAAGTAACTTTAAGGAGGAAATGACATGATCTAAAATCATATTATAGGTCTAGGCTTCATTGTCAGTATCGGTGAAGTGGCGTATCAAGAGGCACATAGGCCTAGCAAATGTATTAGTTTTGCTTGCTATATCTTCCGTCGAGCTTAAAAAGATCGAATAAACAAATAAAGTGGAATTTAAACGATTCTATCTTCCATAAAAGTTATTATTCATTCCATCAAGAAGTTCAGCAGAGCCATATTTCTTTCAGGAGGAAACGCGTTGAATCTCTCACGACAAAGCAAACGTTCGCTGGTCCATCTTTCCGCTACGGATATCCGCTTCTCTGGCGCTAAAGCCTTTTTTGGAATGACGACTTACTCGGGTGTAATAAACTTAAAATCTTCATCTTCTTTCAATATCCTGTGGGATTCTTCGCGCACGAGCGCGTCTGACCGCTTGAACGAACGTTCATGCGTTCAGCTAGCGCTCAGGCGTTCGTGTACACACTTCCTGAACGAAGCTTCTTCTTACAAGATGGTACTTAAGAGTGTAGCTTACCTTCGCCGAGTCTCCTAAAAGCTCAGTACTTTTTTTCTACCTAAGATTATATATTCAAATTGGCCCTTCCGTCGGCCCCCACGTTACTAAAAGGTAGAAAGGCATCCTAATAACATTTGGGGACCATCAAATACCATTACTCTTCAATGAAGGGGCCTTTAGGTCCCATCCCAAAAAAATTAATATTTCAGATGCAAATCTGGGTCACATTTTGGTTCCTCGGAAAAAAAAACGTTGACCAGCAGCCAATTTTTATATATAAAATACATAAGATGGAAGGTCCTCTTTCCTTTAAGAAGAGAGAGATAATGTTTAATCTGATATCGTTTGCTGACGTCATTAACTATTTTCAGCATAATCCTTTTATTCATAAGCTTATTAGTATTCATTTTAAGTAGGCCTACTTTAAATCAGTATTTATAGGATTTTTTCCAGGAAAGAGAGAGAGAGAGAGAGAGAGAGAGAGAGAGAGAGAGAGAGAGAGAGAGAGAGAGAGAAAGAGAGAGGTTGAAAAAAGAAATAAAAAATAAGAAAAACAAAATAAAAAAACAAAAGTAGCTAAAACTAAAGATTCAAAACGACAGATAAGAAACCCAATCAATAAATGAACCGCAGCTGAGACACGAGATATATTATAGATTCCTACAGAGTATCACAGAGTTATTTTAGAGTATTATAGTTATTGTAGAGTGGTCTAGGGCAATACAGAGTATTTTGGAGTTACTATAGTTTCATTATAGATTATTATAGTTACTCTAGAGGATAAAAAGTTATTATTGAGCTGCCTAGTTATTGTAGAGTACCATAGATCTATTATAGAGTTATGATCAAGTTATCATAGAGGTAACATAACATATTATAGTTAAAATAGAGTTATTATAGAGTATTAAAGCGCATTATAGATTGATATAGAGTAACCGTTATTCTAAAGTTTTATATCATTATTATAGAGTTGCAGAGCATTATAGAGTTATTATAGTGTTATAGCAATTCTAGAGGATTATAGTTAATATAGAGCATTACAGAGGATTCTAGAGTTAATATAGAGTATTATCGAGTATCATAAAGTTATCATAGAATTATTATACAGTATTATAGAGTACACTAGAGTATTATAGAGCATTATAGGGATATTATAGAGCACAATACGTCCCTCTCCGGGAAGGGAGATTCAAATGTGGTTTCCGAATTCCCTCCAGAAACTTTCCAAGTGGGCCAATCAGGAATCCATTAGTCCTCGACAAATGGTTCAGAGTCAGTGATCTGCCGGTGAGAGAGAGAGACAGAGAGAGAGAGAGAGAGAGAGACTAAAACATTAGAAAACAAGTGAGGTATACAGATATTAATGACTGATTTTTGAGGGGTTACGTCACGAGTCCTCAATTTCTTCAATTTCTCTCACATATTGGCCTACTTTAATTCAGCATTTAGGGTATATCTTCCAGGTATGAGAGAGAGAGAGAGAGAGAGAGAGAGAGAGAGGGAGGGAGGGAGATGAATACTATTGTTAAATATACAAAAAAGGCTAAACAAAACATTAGAAAACAGGAATGTCCTATAAAACCCTTTTTTCAAAAAAAGGAATTCTACAAACAATGTATAGATAATTGAAGTGATTGGTATAGAACATTCCCACAAAAATTTAATGAAGAAAAATTCTCTATATTACTCTACAATAACTATAAAACTCTATATTGACTATAATGCTCTATAGAATAGTGAATTCAATTGACAGAGAGAGAGAGAGAGAGAGAGAGCACCTTGTTAAGTATGAATTGCACTTTTGTCGACATAAAAGAACCATTCAAGGCTCCGCTATTTGGGGGTGGGGGAGGGTGCAGGTGGGGGAGGGAATTGGCCCCCGTGCTTCTAAGCCACTCAAAGCGATTATGTTTCGCTTCCAGTGTCGGTAAAAATATTCTTTGGAATGGACTGGCTTCGAATACTCCACTCTCTCTCTCTCTCTCTCTCTCTCTCTCTCTCTCTCTAGCCCTTCAAATTAGATATCTTCTCCTTGTTCTGTTGTGTTTGTAACTGGTGTTGATAGATATCTGTTGCTTGAGCTTTTATTATTATTATTATTATTATTATTATTATTATTATTATTATTATTATTATTAGGCAAAATAACCAAAGCACTTATTATTTACAAAATAAAAACAACATATACGAAGAGAGAGAGAGAGAGAGAGAGATCTGGAAACGTTAAAATGATCAGTGAAGTTTAAATGAGAGAGAGAGAGAGAGAGAGAGTCGCAATGAAACCGTTGATTTCATTTTCCTTGTCTTAATTAAACTCTCAAACGTCATTTCATAGGATCCTTGAAACTTAGGGCCGTATCCAGAAATCATACGACGGTTCTTTGTATGCGATCGTCATGGTCTTGCCGTATCCAGAAACCATACGAACATACGCAGGCCATCGCATTTAACGATGTAATTTTGGAACCATAGTGAGCGACGCGTCGCATGGGTACCCCCTTGCGATGGCAGAATTGAAAGAATGTAAATTTCAACTCTGCATCAAAACACATTTGCCAAAGTGACTTATCTACAATGTCTATCGAAAATATGAAACAATTTGTGGTAAAAAGACAGGAATAAAAGCACAACAAAGATCTTGAAAGGAATACTTTTAAGAAGTCTTTGCTTGCCGTAAATGCCGACGACGGATGAATTCGAGCTCATCGTAACATAAACAATCGGTAGATCAGCTGTCTTGGAATTCTTTTTCTTCAAAATAGGCTTCGTTGGCGTGTTTAGAATTTCCTTTTCAATACAGAATTACGTTTTAAAATGGTATACATGTAGAAAGCTTAATGTGGTAGTATTATATTGCCCAAGAAAGTTAAAATCAGAACAGCCACTTGAAGCTCTCAAGTAGGCTGGTGATGCAAGCTGAAATTCCATGTAGGCTGTCTGTAATAAGAAAGTATGGAAGTGTAAATGACTAGGCTAGGTTCCATGTGATACTAAAATGAGAGTGCCCGAGCCTTTAAAAAAAAGGATGAAGCTAATTGCCTATGGTAGTGGCTACCAGTATGTATGGGTTGCGATGGCTTTCACAGGTAGTGAATTGCCAAATCTAGTAGTACCTAAGCCAAATTACTGATTTCTTACAGGCTAGATAAAATTTTAGTTCAGTTACGGAGAAGTATTTCTTCTCTCTCTCTCTCTGTATTGATAAATTTAATAAGGAATTTTCAGTATTTCCGTTAGGTTAATACCTAGATACCAAAACCATCTTGGAAAGCTGTGTTCCTTTCCTACACCTGGGTTTCACACCCCATTTGGCCCCCACCTGACTTGAATATGCATCCGTAAGTAAATAGGCTGAGACGGCGAAACAAAAATTGAATAGATCAGAAAAAGTTTCAACAGCAATACAGACTTTCAAAGGAACTGTCCACTGAATTGTTAGAGAATAGAACCTCACTAACCTAATTCTCTGGACCAAATAGGTTGGTATATCCAAGGCACTTGTGTATATATTATGTATGTATTGAGCATTACAAACACTATTTATTCAGCTTTTCCTTCTTTTTTTTTAATACAGGGAAAACGTTCAAATTTCAATTTCCATTTCATCTTTTAGTGTATGTTCAATATGAAGTTTTGGTCAAAAGCCAGACACTGAAAACTGTTTGACATTTAGCACCAGAAAACTTAATAATCACAAGAATAAGGAAGCACAAGGTCAAAATGGACTCCAGAAAGAGGAAAAGGAAAAAATAAATAGAAGGGCCTAGAGAAACTTATCTGCACCAGCAGCTGATGCTTAAAGTTACTAGATCTGACAGCAACTCTATGAATCAGGCACCAGTTACTGGTCACTAGCCCTCCCCCACAGAATCCTTACTTTACTTTGCCTTCATCTAGTCTTATTACAATTTCCCTTCAGAGTTTCAGCCTTTCCTCATTTATGCCATCCATTTCAGCTGCCTTTTCAAATTTCACTCTTCTACTGCCTTTAAACCTCCCTCCTCTAAATGGGTCTTGCATTATCAGCATTCTTCCTGTCCCATCTATGCAAGTAATCACAGCACTTATAGTATCTATACAGTGTTGATTTTATCTTGTATTTTTTCCCTTTTTTATACATACTCTATCCTCACTTTTTCCTGGGCAGCTTTCCCTATTGGTACCTTTTGTATGTAGTTACTTGCTTTCTAATCGGGGTGACAATCTAGTTAGTAATACTACTAATATAATACTCAGTGAGTTTTCCTAGACAATGTTTTTTTTTCAGTCTTGACCATATTACTCCTTATATCTTTTATGAATTAAACAAACTAATTTCCTTTTTCCAGCTTGAACAGTTTTCCTTCCTGTTGTGTTTAGACAGATACTTACCAGGAAAAATAATTTCTCCACGCAATCAATTTTTGGTAACCTTATGGTACATGGCAACTGGAAATTTCCAGTAGACATTGGGAGATTGTTCAGGTATGGCCCAGAGTAGTGTGTCGAGGTGCCTTACGGATGGTTAAGCTGCTATTGCCATCCTTGCACAATAATTTATCAAATTCCTAACTCCACAGGATGAGAACAAAATGATGATGGAGTTATCAAAAATAGCTGGAATGCTTGGTGTGACAGGCTGTGGATGGTACACATATATACCTATAGAGAGTCCAGTAGGTCTTAATGCGGAATTGTACAGGTGCAGAAAACACCTTTTTTTCTATAAATCTTGTGGTTTTATGTGATGCTTCTTTGAGGTTCACTAATGTAATTGTAAATTGGCCAAGCAGTGCTCATAACTCCAGAATATTTTCTACTTCAAGATTAACAGAACCTAGAGTCGGTCAGTATAGACTTTTTGTTTTTTGTTGGGAGACAGTGATTATCCATGCCATTCTTATATAATGACACCATTTCTGCTCGCAAATACACATAAACATAAACGTTACAATGCTGGCACACACGACACTTGCAATCTTATAGAACTTGCCAGAGGACTGCTTAAATAAAGGTTTGCAATTATCAATACGGTCAGAACAAAAGTTGGATAATACTAAGAAAATAATAATTGCTTGTGCAGTCCTTCATAATTGTGCAATATCAAACAGAATACCTGGTAAAACTGATGTGGGTATCATTGAAAGGGCTGACAATATCCAAGGAGCTCAATGTAGGGCCCACATTGTTGACGGGTTTTTTTTTCAAGTTTAAATAGATTATGTATTTATTTTCTGTTAATTAGGTTGAAAGTAGTACAAGGAACCCCCACTTTTTGTTTAGGTAATTGCACTTTAATAAAAAACTAAATCTATAAGCTTATTACACTTGCATTGAGAAGCATTTTAAATATTGAATTGAATAAAGTGACAAACACATTAACCAAGGAATGCTTTTTGTCAGAGCCAAAGCTTTGTGTGCTAGGGTAAAATTGAACATGATACCAAGAAAATGAAAATACACTTCTTATTGACTTAATGAAAATATGAAAAATATAACTTTACATGTTTGCCTTTAAAATGTACACTAATCGGATTTATTATATGATTTTCTGGTTCATCCTGAAAAAATATTATAGCAAAAGCAATCTATGGGCTAAAAAGATGTAATTCATTCTAGATTACGAGAATTGACTGAAAGAATAAATATTTATTTTTTAACATAAGGAAAAGATTTATTCAGGAACTATTACCATATTTGTCAATCTGACACCCTGAGAAAGACAAGACTGTTTTACCTTGCAAGATGAAAAATGGTGATAAAAAAAAAAAAAATCTGAACACAACTTGTGATTCCAGGTTAAATCATAGCTATCTGGACCTGTGGTTCAGGTCAAATCACAATACCATTACTTAGACCTTTACTTATGATGTCTAATATACATTATTTAGAAACAATGGTTTAAGAATTGTATCATAACGGGCTACCAACGCATGAGCCAGTGTCCTGCAGAAGGCGAGGGGAATCTTTATGTAAGTATATATATGGACAAAGTAATAAGAGGGATGATAAATTATCCTGTTAGTACATATCCCTCATCACTAGCATAGGCTACCAATTTTGAAAAAATATAATTTCGAAGTAAATCTTGTAATGTATGATACTCAATACCTAATTTCACTTAACATCAGATTCATTAAAGCACTATTATATAATACCTAATATCACAATGCAAATGGACATAGCATACAAACTAAGAAATGAATATTTGGAAGTATACATTGTACTGTTTGGTATCAATTAACTAACTTACAAATAGGAACACCTGATTCATGAGAGCACCTTCATATAGGTACCATAGGTATAAAATAAAATATATACTAACACTACATCACAGCAAGAAAAATATGAAATTTGGTGGTTGGTTTGGTTTATGGAATTTAGGCATAATGCCAATCAATGGGGCAACTATGGCCATTCAGCATTACAGAAATGATAAAGTTAATTGCTGACCATATGATGAAACCTTCATTTAACAAACACACCTATCAGTGGAGTCATTTTTCTCTCCTAAAAGCAAAAACAACTTCGATCTAACTATGGAAATAACACCTACTGTAACCTTAGCAAATACAAGGCTAAACTTCCATTTTATAAACCAAAACCAACCAACAACCAATAAGCCTACTTTTATTCATATGGAGTTGCCGCCAATTGGCTTCATATGAGGGGCCAAAGAAGGGTGAATTTTGGCACTTTGTCAAGGAAAGCAATTTCAAGTTAGGCAACACAGTCATTTTTGCTGTTAGGTCATGTGGAAGAATTATATGTCTATGCCATCTCAGGCTTTTTGCATTTCATCCACCCAAAATTCATTCATTAATTGTTAATTAATTAGCCACCTTTATCGTTCATGCTTGCTTTTTTAGGCCATTATAATGTTGCTCCTTTTCATTTTCCATTCTGAGATGATGCAGTTCCTCTTGTCTTTCCTTACACTTGATGTATGCATCGTCCAACTTCAATTTTTTGGGTGAAGAATATGCTTCCTCTGTGGGTGTAGAAGACCGAGGTATTGGAGATACATCCCGTGATGTGTTGCGCAATTTTGGTGAAGTTCTGCCCTGAGTTTATTAATAGCGTTGAAGGACGGGAAGTTTCATGGGAACTATGGGTTTAAAAATTAAGTGTTCCATTGAAGACGGTGAGACCGTAGCTGACGATTAAGGAATGTGGATCTTGATTCATGATTAGGCGAAACACCACTTTCTGATTGTGCTGAGGTTGAAGGCAGTGGCTCCGTAATACCTGAAAATAGAGCTGAGGTTGAAGGCAGTGGCTCCGTAATACCTTTAAGTAGTGCTGAGGTTGAAGGTAGTGGCTCCGTATAATACCTGAAAATATTAGGTAAAATAAATAATTGATCTACAGCACCTTAGATGTTTTTAACCATTTTGCTTTCTTCCCCAAGCCACTACAAACTTTTCAGACAGGTAGTGTAATGGCCAGAAAAAAGTTGAAGGTTCACTATTTTATCAATTTCATTCTTGAAAACATCAGAGTACTTACTTATTTTACTTTTTGGGAGGGTGGATCAACAAGCGGGCAAGACTGGATCAGCTAGTCCACTCGGTTGTTTCCCCTATTACCACTTGAGTTATTGTAGCCTAGCCTGAGCAGTTCACATAGTTGCCACAATCTATCGTAGCCAAGACTGGTAGGCATTATGCAGTCTTCAGGCTTCAGACATGCTAGCATAAATGTGAACTCAATTAAAGAAGAAGAAAAAAAAAAGAACTAAAGGTTAGCCTATTTCAGGTGTTGCCCAATCCAAATCATTTGACCACCTGCAGACAAGAGCCAAGATCTCAAATGTTGGCACAAACTTTTGAAAACAATCACTTGGCCCAGTTTGCAAGTAGGTATCACACGTTAGGGTAAAACAGTATTTATACTTCGGAAAATCTCGTATAGCTACCCATAAGAAAAATAGCCAAAGTTTACCATCAATTTTTACAGTAATAAAAAAAAACTGGGCTGTAAGCTAATAAATGTTTAATTTAGTTGCAAATCCATCCATTAACAATACGATAAAACTACTGTGTGCTCTAGCCCTTCTATCCACCAGGAAATTGTAAGATCCTCCGAATAGCTATTCTAAACCTAAATTAGATTACCCAAATTTCCTATGATAGACATTAATAAATAAAAATCCATATCAAATTATACAAACCTAATGCCTGATACACCAACTGCTTTTGTAATAAGATAGACATTACTAACCTAATTTTTCTTAGAGCACCCCTCACATCCCCTATGATTTGGTTAGCATAGCCTAACCCAACCTATTCTACTATGCCCCATTCTATTTATTTGAAGATAATATATTTATATAATATAATAGCTTTAGATGATAAAATAGTGTTCCCTTGGATAAGCTACACTAGGCTAGCCTGATGCGAGTAGCGTTAACAATTGAGCAAGCAGCACTAGCCTAGACCTTTCATAGCATAAATTTATTTTAATCTAACTGATAGTTTACACACCATTTTGCCCACGGCGGCCTAAATTTGATCTGAATACAATTACAAAACAAAAATGCATCCTTACTTGCGTTTTACGTGGTCGAAACAGCGCTTGACCTGCTTTGATGACCGTGGAGGTTTGTCTGGATACATGGCGTTGAACTTCAAAGTAATTTCTTGCCATGCCTGACGTTTTCTTTCCAAAGTTCTACTCCCCGTAGATTGTTCGTTGGTTACACTCATGCTCCTTCATCAAATTAAACAGCATTAAACGCTGAGAATCAGCTACTGGGGGTGCACGCTCCATATTCCGGCATCCTGGTAACTTGGCAAGTTGCGTAAATTGCTCGTGGTAACTGTTTGTTCAGGTTTCCACGCCATATCAGGACAGCAAATATCAAGTATACAAAATATACTACAGATATGCAGTATCTTTTTATACTAAATAATAAAGACATAAAGCCATTTCAATTTAGTATTATGGTACTAAAAGAAATTGTCTGTGATACTGATACAGCCTTGTAATCATCGATTCCAGTCATTTCATTCCCAGTAATTGCCTATTTTGGTAAGACTGTTCAGCCAGTGAGGCAATGCGATGGGAGTTCGGCCGTCGTACGATTTCTGGATACCACGACAACCCTTCGTTTGAGACCATACTACCGCGATCGCCTTCGTATTGACAAATGCGATCGTATGATTTCTGGATATGGCCCATAGTACTACAATCAGAAATTCACATTCTATCTACCAGATCTCTATGAACGAATCCATCTGAGAAATTCCAATTACTTCGGACATATATCGTGCTTTTAAGTATCTGAACGGTTTTGTTTTGCAGTTTTAACTAATATGATATAATATGCAGTGTATTTTCATATTCTAGATTAAATTTAGCGATATTATGTCTTTTCAGTAAAAACAAATGGGAAATTCGATGAACGAAAGCTAATGAAAACTGTATCTTCAGTTTTCTTGTCGAGTGTACTTAAAGTGACGTTGACCACAATCTCCGTGACGATGAATTGCAGAATTAACTAATTCTCTCTCTCTCTCTCTCTCTCTCTCTCTCTCTCTCTCTCTCTCTCTCTCTCTCTCTCTCTAACTGGAGGCGAATCCATCACCGGCCCATCCCAAGGTAATCCCAGGGTAATAACCAAGTAAAACCAAAGTAATCCCCAGGTCATTGCTATGTAATCACCCAGTGAATTCTTAACTTATTCAACTAAATCTTCCATGAAATCACTTGGGTGATTTTCTTTCAGGGGAACAAAATGATCGAAATCTTCCCTCAGAAAGCGTTCAGTTCCGGAATGGATATCGGCCAGTCGGGGACAAATCCAGACGGATTACATGTGAATAATGACGGTATGGGCTGCAGCATAGCTTCCGGAAAATCCAGATTCATTTGCAAGTACATATGCTGTCATCATCATCATCATCATCTAACTATTGCTGCGACAAAGGGGTGAGACGGGACGTCTGCCGAGAAGAAGAGGAGAGAGAGATAGAGAGGGAGAGAGATAGAGGATGCTATATACAGCCACGTATATAGCCAGCACACACGTAGCCTACACACACACACGCACACACCTGCACGTACACAGGAACAAAGCTGCAACAGGTGTCTCTAATGGAGTGTATAGAGCTCTTCCCCTTAAAGTCCCAAGAAGGGGAAGATTCTATGGATGGCCAAAATGGAAGATGGAAGACCGAGAAACTCGACTTTGTCTGGAATCCAGGCGAAAAGAGGTCCTCCCTGGAAGATGGGTGGATCGAGAGGGGAAAAATGGGATTAGGGATTTGATCAAGAGACTTATTTTAATCGGGACTTGTCTTCTGGTAGAAAAAAAAGGTTGGAGGGGGGGGGGTTGGAGGCCTCTGACTTGACGAGGGTTAAGGAAAAGCACTTGTCTTTGTTCTCAGTCAATTCTTTCATTCTGATCATTCCTGATTCCTGATAGTACTGAAAAGGGAAACAATGAATGTGTTCATCCTTTTACCTCATCTTTAATATTGTCCCAGCAATGATAATTGGCATTCAGTATATAATTCCTAATCATTCCAGGATTCCTGTGTTAAAGATTCCAATCAACATTCCGAGATTCCATACTCAAAAGGACTCGTGTTCCAGCCTTCCAATTCCAGGTTGCGTCATTTTCATTCATTCCTGAATTCTGTATTACAGATTCCAATCATCCATTCCAGGATTCCATAATCAAAACTCAGCTTATTCCAGCCTTCCAATTCCAGGTTAAGTCATTTTCATTCATTCCGGGATTCCTGTATTACAATTCCAATCACCATTCCAGGATTCCACACTCAAAAGGCTTCGTGTTCCAGCCTACCAATTCCAGGTTACGTCATTTTCATTCATTCCTGGATTCCTGTATTACAGATTCCAATCATCCATTCCTGGATTCCATACTCAAAAGGTCTCGTGTTCCAACCTTCCAGAAGGTTACGTCATTTTCCAGGTTTGGGAGGAAGCTGAATGATGTGGTTTTTGCTGACGTCAGCATTTTTGCAATTGCCCCTCACTGCTGCAACAACGATGGTAATTCATTTCCATCTGAAACAGGTTTCAGTAAAAATGAGCACGAGAACTGATCACACTTTGAGTTTTGCTTTCACCGGAAGGATTCTCGTATAGTGAGGAGTTATACTAATCGAATTTTCAGTCTGTTCTCTGGCTTGAAGAGGCAGACTGGGTTGGACGAGTATATAGAATTTGGCTGTGGGAAGATCAAATGTGTTTGTATTTCACCCATCCTAAGAACACAGTTAAAGTTCAAACAGAAACACAGCAGTGTTAAAAGAACAAAGTAGAGTTCAAACAAAAACACAGCAGAGTTCAATAAAAACACAACAGTTTCAAACAAAAACACACCAGAGAGTTCAAAACACACTTGGGTTTCAAACAAAAATATAACAGCGGGTTCAAAGGAAAACACACCAGGGTTCAAACAAAGACACAGCATATTTTAAACAAAAACACATCAGAGTTCAGACACTAACACACAACGGATTTCAAACAAAAACGCAACAGATTTTTAAAAAATCGCACCAGATTTCAAACAAAAACACAACAGAGTTCAATCAAGCCAAAAACTGACTCACTCATCAGTTTAAAGTTGCCTTTTCCTCACCTCAGTTCCTCTCCCCATGAAATTAAAGCTTAACCATCCCATTCACTCCTCCTACAATATAGCAGGAGGGTGGGTTTGATCTGTGTAATGGAACCCCACTCTCAGAAACGACGTCTCTCTCTCTCTCTCTCTCTCTCTCTCTCTCGTCATGATGTCATCAGTCGGGAGGAACACTTGGCCCCCCTCTAACTGCTAATCAAGGACCTCCCTCAATCATCCCTAAATCCCTTCCTTGCAATTCACGGGCAATGATCCGTTTCCTACCTTTCTGGTCTTGGACGAGGGATACTTTTTCGTCTTGATTACCAGTTATTTTTTTCAATTAGAGAGAGAGAGAGATTACTTGGGTATTCGCAGACACTTTGTGATTAACTGTAGATTGCTTGAGGCTTTGAGAGAGAGAGAGAGAGAGAGAGAAAGAGAGAGAGAGAGAGAAATCTTTCCATACGCCTTATGTTCCCGTTTGTCACCTTGATCCCCGTAAGAATCCAATCACCGGTTCCCATTCCAGTGGCATCTCATCCAGAGGCCCCTGGAGTCAATCAGCTATTTACGTCCTGGTAACTCTGAGATTAATCTTCTAAAGATATCCTTTTAATTAAGGAATTAAGTTATGCTGTCAATATTTTCCTAAACACGAATAGTTTATAAATTTATTATTTATTATTATTATTATTATTATTATTATTATTATTATTATTATTATTATTATCAAAGACGTTCACCCAGTAAGGTATAAATCGCTTATAATAATGAACACAAATTTGCCTAGCATGCTGACCGCTATATTAATGTCACTCCACTTTCCTCGGAGAGAGAGAGAGAGAGAGAGAGAGAGTTGGCTGCATAGCACTCGATAATTGACTTTCCAGGTCCTGGTGTCTCACTCTGGGGAACAAGAAGAAGAAGACGAAACAGAAATGTCAACATCTGATGAAAGTGAACAAGTTCTTTTGTTACGTGGCGCCAAAGCGCTATCGCCTGAGGCTGTTTTCTGACATCTATGTATGCTTGAAGCATCTGGATTTCACAATATGAAAGAGAAAAAGTGAAGAGAGAAGAGGGAATAATAAGAGACGGAAAAAGATTGAAGAAATTATTTTTGGGGGGTTTCCTGGTGAACCAATTTCGAGTCTCCCAACAGATGACATGGGACGCGTTCAAGAAGGTCCCATCTGGCGAGACAAAACTTCTTCCGCGTTGAGAGACATTGTTGAACAAGGCGGTGAGATACTGAACGCAGCTAGGAACCAATAGAACGAGTCAGACTACTTAAGGATCGCGGCAGACATAGGCCTAGCACAAAAGTCTTGATAAAAACAGCAATATAATGAGGGAATAATATTGAAATGTGGAGGATAGGCCAGACAATAAGGACTGAAAACTATTTAAATGTGGCTGGGAGGAAAGAGAAGACTAACGTGGACAAAGAGAATGGGACCAGTGGCCAAAAAAATGATAGGTACCAAAGCAACATCGAGATTATAATATGTTACTTAAGAATTCATTCACATAGAGAGAGAGAGAGAGAGAGAGAGAGATTCCTAGTTAACAAACAAGTATGGCACAAGAAAGTCTTTAGAGATCATAGCAGCCAATTTTTAAAACAACAGTAAATTCTTCGAAGGGCAAATTAACTCTAAATGATCGGATTCTCTTCCTACCGGGTTAGCTGAGGTTATATGGTTGCCTTCCCCTTCGGTCTCTACGCTAATTCCAAAAGAAAACTGTTTGGGGAAACTCCTAAAGTCCTTCCAATATTCCAATACATTTATAAAATATAAAACAAAAAAAACTTACATCATTTCTACATTAACCTGTTTCCTGGTGGTTATTGTTCTCACTGACACGTGGCCCAGCCTCTCTCTCTCTCTCTCTCTCTCTCTCTCTCTCTCTCTCTCTCTCTCTCTCTCTATCAATTCATCGGAAAAAAATATAATGAAAAAGAGTATTGTTTTGTTAAGTTTAAATCCGGCCAATTTGTGGAGAATTTGCGAATATAAATGGTAGTTTTAATCTGTTGTTATCATTCCTATGGTAAAGAAAATATGTCTGAATTATAGGATATGTTTCCCTTTTTATTATTATTATTATTATTATTATTATTATTATTATTATTATTATTATTATTATTATTATTATTATATTATTATTATTTGATGTGTTATTTTCTATCATCACACCTAATACCACCATCAATTGTAAACAAACATTCACTTCTCTTTAAACTAAACTTCCTAAGGCATCAGGAAGGCTTTAGAAAGTTTAGAAAGGAGAGAAAATCTAAGAAATGCTAAAGAAAGTGAGAAAGTCAAGTGGAAATTCAGGAAATTTAAGAGAAAAACTTGTCTCGGAATTCCTGAGACGATTATATACCTTTGGAGTCCACAAGTGTCATCTCCACATCTTCATTAAGAACCTCATTAGGAAATCTGGTTCCCAGCTGGACTCGTCAGACATTACAAAACCTTGTTTTGTATTTTGAACTCAAAGGGGCGTCTCGATACAGCTGTAATATGTCGTTAATTACTTTATTTTTAAAGGGTACAAAAAACCTGAATAGGAAAATTGGTCCACGACTTTAGAGGTTCTTTGGAGATTACAAAATCTTGTTTTGTAATTTGAACTCGAAGGGGCGTCTCGATACAACTGTAGCTTCTCAGTCACTACTTTTCAAAAAGGGTACAAAAAACCTAATATTGAAAATGTTGGTTATTTCAGACGAAATCCTTTGAAGCAGTTGAGAACAGTTGCAGATATCAGAGAGAGAGAGAGAGAGAGAGAGAGAGAGAGAGAGAGAGAGAGAGAGAAGCTCTTTTGCTACAACATCCCCCCAAAAATGACTAAATAAAATGACCCAAAAACATTTTTATTAAAGTGTTGACATCAACTCGCAGCTGTCCCTGATTGCAATGGAGGAAAAGCGTTCCATCGAAACGTTCCAAAACGTTCCATAGAGCTCTTATCATAGGCTGGATGGAACAGGAACTCATTCCCGAAACTGGAATTGGAACAGATAAGGTCGCTTTTGGTGTATAGGCTTCGAAAGCTTTGGCTGAGTCTAGCTGGGATTTAGAGGTTTCTATTTTCTATTTCATATATATATTTGTAATCCATATTTTGTGTTTTTATATATACAGGAATTCATGATCTATATGTACATATGAATCTCGTTTTTTTTTTATATTTTTATACAGGGATTATTTTATACCTATGTTCAGGTATATAATTTCCTTTCTTTATATTTTTATGCAGTGATTTATTTTTGGTCTATATATGTAAATAACTTTGTAAACATTTTTGTACACAAATTTATTATATATCTAATCCCCTTTTATATTATCATACAAGGAGTATTTATATTGACAATTCCCGTAAATCATTGAAATTTATCAAATAAAATAGACAACATAAAAAATAAACGTAAATAAAGATTTAAAAAATAATATTTAGAGAGGGGATTATATTGATATATATATATATATATATATATATATATATATACTACTATATATATATATATATATATATATATATATATATATATTATATATATATATACCATATATGTATACACATACATATATGTGCATATGTATTATATAATCCCCTTTTTAAATATTATTTAAAATTTTTATTTACGATTTTCATTTTTTGTTACTTTTTTTTTTTTTTTTATAAATGTCACGTATTTACAGGAATTCCCAATATAAAATAATATCTTTTTTCACATTTTACCTATTTCAATTTGTTAGTTTCATGAATTTATAATTACGTAAAATAATTTATTTTTTTTTTATTAATGAACAGCTATGTTTAAAATTCTTCCATAATTCACAATTCAAAACCATTTCATCAAACAGCCCGATGGCTATTTGATCAAATGATTACGTTCCCTGGCTATTAATAGTTAATGACGCTCTCTCTCTCTCTCTCTCTCTCTCTCTCTCTCTCTCTCTCTCTCTCTCTCTCTCTCTCTCTCAACTTTATCCCTAAGCATTTTTCTCTGCAATTGTAATTTGTTTTCATGAACGAATTAGTCGCTAACGTGTTGGGCATATGTTTAACATGTTAGGCATACGTTCAGTATGTTGGGTATATGTTTAACATGTTGGGTATATGTTCAATGTGTTGTGTATATGTTCAACGTGTTGGGCATATGTTTAACATGTTCGGCATACGTTCAATATGTTGGGCATATGTTTAACATGTTTGGCATACGTTCAATATGTTGGGCATATGTTTAACATATTAGGTATATGTTCAACATGTTAGGCATATGTTCAACGTGTCCGGCTTATGCTCAACATAGATATATTATGTTCAATGTTTTGGTCTTACGCTAAACATGTTGGACGTATGTTGAACATGTTGGGTATACACCCAATACGTGGCCGTATGTTCAACATATTTGGCATACCCTCAAGCTGTTGGTCTTACGATCAATATGTTGAGCATACTAGCAACATGTTGGGCATAACTCATCATGTTAGGCTTATGTTCAACATGTTTGTCACACACTCAACATGTTGGGCATACTAACTCTATATGTTGAGCAAACACTCAACATATTGGGCATATACTAAACATATTGATCATACTAGCAACTTGTTGTGCATAACTCAACATGTTGAGCATACTGGCAACATGTTGAGCATACTAGCAATATGTTTTGCAAAACTCAACACGTTGGGCATACACTCAACATGTTGGACATACACTCAACATGATGAGTGTACACTCAATGGTTCTAGAAGCTTTCAAGAATATAACTTGAGTGGATTCATGCTGAATGTAGCTTTGTACATCCTTAAGTGAACATTCTTAGGAAATCCTCTCATCAGAAAACGTATCCCAATACATTACCCATAATTGACTCCCAAATTCCTCTGCCATTAGGGCGGTTTTCCTACGACCCCCTTAGGGATTTCCGCCCCCAGTGACGTCAATATCAGTCTTTCCTAAAAGATTCGGAGATAGAGAAGTGTTTTTCCCTTTACAACGGAATTTTACAGTTATGATAGAAAGGCAAAAGAGGTTTCATTTGTTTAATGGGACACATGCAGAAAAAAAAATCGGGAATACAGTGTATTCATTTAAACGCATGCGCATGCACACGATTTTAATATTTTAATGCACAAAAAGGTTTTATCTTTCATCTCTCGATGAATTACAACACAAAAGAACAAAAATAACTCAAGAGCAAAGAGAGACTGAACAAGAACACGGAACTTTTCCTAGGACGATATTATATTCTGTCCGGAATCTTTTGCAGATGTTCAGTTTTTTTTTGCTTTTTTTTTAAGGGATCAAGAAAGCTCGTATAGAGTTTCTCTCTCTCTCTCTCTCTCTCTCTCTCTCTCTCTCTCTCTCTCTCGTACCTGTGTGTATCTCAGCCTGGAGATAACCCCTGAGAGATAACGGATGATCCAGATCATCTGAGTGACAAAACTTCTGAAGGATTGGACTCGGATTTCATCCAATTTTCCTGGACCAAGTAATACTTTCTTTCCAAAAGAAAGTTCACGAGGAAAGTCTTTATTGGAAGGTAAAAGCAGGTTTTTATACTAAGAAGGAACGTATTAGTGGAGGTTAGATATATATAGAAAAATGATTATAAACTTGTCTTTTGCAGATTTTCTAAAATAAAAAGGTACTTTCTACACTCTAGAGGAATTTGAAAATTGTTTAGGTGTCTGGATAATATTGTAAAACTTTCTAAAATTGTAATATTTCACCTTACTTTAAACATTTATTAATACGATTCTTTCAAAAATTCCTTTTTATTCCTCAATTTTTCTAAAAAAAAAAAAATAAATAAATAAATAAAATAAAAATTACATCCGGAATGTAGACTGCCTATCTCGTATAATTTACAATATAATTGATAACATAATTCTTGTTTTGTTTCATGGATCATCTAATCTAAGTCAGCCTTGCGTTTAATTGAAAAATTATTATTCATATAATAATCAGTCAACATCAGGTTATTTGAAATAACTTAAAAACAAATGGTCATATAATTACTATTTTGTTTCATGAATTATCTACTCTGAGTCAGCAATGTGTTCTTGCAAAGTTATTATTTGTATAAACAAATTCAAAATATGATTACTTTAAATTACTTTCAAAATAATTGGTAATATAATCACCTTTTTTAAATTTCTGCAAAATTATGATCGATAATAAACAAAATCAATGTATGGTTATTGGGTTGAAAACAAATCCACAATTGATCATTTCAAAAATCATATCTGGGTATTTTCTTGTATGAAAATCATCCATGGAAATATAATGACATTATACCCGACACAACAAAACGAAATGGATATTGAATTCTAGAAAGGAAAAAATGGTAAAAATTACATTCATACCCAACAGCATTATAAAAACTATTTTCCCCTTTTTGGCAAAAATGGAAACTCATTAAAACTCAAAAAAAAAAAAAAAAAAAAAAAAAAATTTGACGTCTGCATAAATGGGAAATGACACATAAATGATTTCTGCTGCAGCTCCCCTAAAGTGGAAATGAGCCCTGGATGGCTGCAGGTGGAGCGAGGGGCCGGGGGGGTTAGTTTAACACTATTTTTGAAAAAACCTTAATCAGCAGTTTGGGTGGAAATGAGGTCAGTGACACAGACCATTGGTCCCTTTCCCAATTTGGCCAGATTTTTTTTTTTTTATTTTATTTATTTTTTTTTGATGGGGGAGGCGGGAAATTTTTTATTACGGTAGACTGAACGCATCCAACTCAATGGCTTTGATGTCGATGGTTGGTATATAATATATAGACTCTTATACACCCGCACAAGCTCCTGATTATGTCAAGTACTTTAGTTTATTTCTGTTTATAATATATTCGAGGATTCCTTTTTTTTATTTTAAGGATTTTGGTCCGCCAAATTTTTAAAAAATCAAAATTATTCTTATCTTTTTTATTTTTTATTTTGTTTATGTTCATTGTATATTAAAGTAATTTTTTTTCATTTTTAGCATTATGGTCTCCCAAATATCTATAAAAAATAATAATATAGTTTTTATAAATAATAAATTCATTCTAATTAAATATTCAAGGACCATGCTTTATAAAATTTAAGGATGGAGTCTCTAAAAATCTATAGAAAAAATATTAATGATTATATATTTTATTTTGTAAATTTATAAATTTATCTTCATAGTTATAATATACTTAAAGATTCCTCTCTTTAGATTTAAGGAACCATCCTCTAAAACCATCTATAAAATTATAATTTTATTCTATTTTTCCTAATTTTGAAATTAATTTGTATGTTTTTATATATGTAAGGATTCAGTCCATAATTTTAAGGATTCCAACTAACAAATTCTCTCTCTCTCTCTCTCTCTCTCTCTCTGAGTACATTATTCATGAAAAAACAAAAAGGAGAATTATTGTCTAATAAATGTTATATATTTGCCCGTAATATTTTTGATGAAAGTTTGTATTCAAAAATATACTTTGGCAATATATATATATATATATATATATATATATATATATATATATATATATATATATATATATATATATATATATATATATATATATATATATATATATATATATATATATATATATATGTGTGTGTGTGTGTGTGTGTGCGTATCGTATATAGTATATATAAGTATGATGGCATATCTGTTTAATGATGTATACCTGTGTATGTGTACGTATGTGTGTGTCTGTCTGTGTGGAAGTGTATAAATGTGCATTTATGTCATCATATAAGTTACTGCTTAGTTGTTATATTGAAATAAAAGTGAATGTTTATTGATTTCTTAAAAGAGAATGTCTGACTAACAGAATTTAATCCTCAAATAATTATGGATATAATTCTATAAGCAAAATGATAATCAATTATAGAATGATAGAAATATTTATATAATAATCTAAATAAATATTCATTTTCATAACTTAATCGAATAGATTTAACAAGAAATAATTCACTACAATTACCATCAGAACTCAATCGTCGTATAACTAAAGAAAAAATTCTACAAACACATTGATATTGAATTATAAAGTGAACAAAGTAATTATATAACAATAAAAATAAAGAAATATTAATTTTAATAGATAAGAATTAAAAAGTAACTCGACTAAAACAAGTTCGTCAAACCACCTCTTCGAAATTGATCTGTCTGACTCTTAAGTCTGAAGACAACGAATTTCTCCAAAAACTCTGTTGAAGTATTTGTTATTTTTTTTTCTTATTTCTTTGTTTTCTGCTTTGCAGACGCTCCGATGGATTTTGGGGTAATGTTCCGAAGTGCCTTGAAGTACTTTGAAGTCGTCAAAGAGAGTGGAGTCACAAGAGTTTCTCGGGAATTTGGGAAAATGTGAAGTGAATTCAAAATCCGTCTGAGGTTTCAGACTTTGTCAAGGTAGATTTGGCAGCAAAGATGAAATGATTGTTTAGAGATATAAATAAATTAACAAATAAATAAGCAAATAAATAAATAAATAAATATATAAATGAATGCTAAATGAATAAAAAATACATGAATAAATAATAAATACATAAATACAAAGATAAAAATTGAAATAAAATAAAATACAGAAAATTAGATAAAATCAAACATATATATCACAGAAATAGAAAATAAAATTAATATTTCTGGTGAATGGAAGTTTGGTCTGAAAAAGTATACTATAAAAAAAGACTTTCTTTCCCTCAGGTTTGTTCCCAACTTTTGGGAAAAAAGAATGACGGGAAATTAATGAATTTGAATAAAAATATTATCCTCTAATATCGCGGTGTCATTCAGTACCCCATCCCTCCCTACCGTGAACCCCCTAACTGACTGCTCACCAGCGGTAAACTGGGATTTTAAAAACCAACAGAAAACCAGACTCTTTAGGGCAACCACAGAAACCAGGTTGCGGTCAGAAGTTCAACCAGCAGATGCCTTACTTTGTGCTAACACGAATTGTAGAAATGACCACCACAGGAGGGATCTGAATGAATTCTATTTGAACATAATCTCCGCTATGCTTGCTTCGGGCAGGGCTGCCTATAGATTTCGTCAAGGTAATTCTCGTAATATACCTGGATGGAATGACTTGGTTAAAGATCTGTATACATACTCACGAGAAATGTTTTTACTGTGGAGGCAAAATGGTAGCTCGAGGGAATGACACCCTGGATTATTAATGAGACCGGCGAGAGCTCAATTCAAACTTGCTCTTAAGCACTGCGGAAAAAATCAAAAATAACTAAGAGCCGATGTCATGTCTAGAAACTTAGAATCTGGTGATTATCCTCGTCTTTGGAAAGATATCCAGTCCTTAAATCCCAAAACTAAAAACCTATCACAGAGAGTAAGGGAAGCAGTCGGAGACGAGGCTATCGCAAGTATGTGGGGCGATCACTTCAACAATATCCTGAATTGCATAAATGATCAAGATTCCCGAAGGGATGTATATAACCTCCTTACTGACAACATTCAATTTCATTTTGCAGACTGTATTACGCCAGCTAACATCAGCGATGTCATAAACAGCCTACCAGGTGTGATGGTCTTCCCGCAGAGGCTTTCAAATTCTGCCATCCGATAATTTACATTTTGCTAGCTGCCTTATTCAATGCGTGCATAATTCACCAGTATCTTCCAGACTCCCTACTCTTAGTTCACTTGATACCATTAACCAAAAACAAGCTAAAGGATGCAGCTGACCCTGGCAACTACCGGCCGATTGCAATCACAACGATCGCATCGAAGATACTTGAGTCGGATCTTCTAGTGAGACCTCTCTCCTTTCTACACACCATTGACAACCATTTCAGGTTTACAGCAAACCACTCAACCGACGACACCTGCATCTACATACTGAAAGAATTGCTGAACTACTACCTATCATCAGCATCTCCTGTTTTCCTTTGTTTTGTGGATGTGAGAAAGCATTTGACAGAGTAAACTACCTGAAGCTCTTCCTGAAGCTGTATGAAAGAGGCACACTCCTATATCTAATTGGCATTTTACATTGTTGGATCTCCACACAGCAATTCTGTGTCAAATGGGGTAACGTATTATAGTACACCTTCGGCTCCCTAAACGGGCTTCAGCAAGGAGGCATTTTCTCTCCATACTTGCTTAATACGTACACAGATGCCTTTAAACAACCTCTGTTAAGCCGATGATATGGTTCTCATTTCCCCATCAGTGCAAGGTCTCCAACAACTCATCGACAGTTGCCGCCAATATGCGGAGGAATTTGATATAATTTACAACGAAACCAAGACCCAGTGCATGTCGCTGCTCCCGAGATCGCTTAAGCATATTGCAGAACCACAAATTGTCCTCGGAAATCATTGGCTGGAATTTGTGCACGAATTTCCGTATTTGGGTCACATTATCACCGACGACCTAAAAGATACGGCAGACATCGAAAAGAGGCGTCGTAAACTATGTGCAACTGGCAACATGATTGCAAGGAGGTTTGCCTTCTGTCACCGAAACGTGAAACTGCTGCTCTTCCGCTCGTACTGCTACAGTATCTATGGGTGTTCCCTCTGGACGAACTATACCCGAGAGACCATGAGACGTATCACTGTTGTCCACAATGACATTTTGTGATGCCTCACAAACACTCCCCGCTACCACTCCGCCAGGAGTGAAGCAAGAAGATCTAAATTGTGGGAAAGATGGGAAAATGAGGCCTTTGTCCCCTAAAGGACTTAATCTCTGTATTGGCAAGATGTCATCTGCAGATTCCTTCATTATTATTGTATTTATTGCTGATATTTTACTTTTTCATTATTACTGCGAATACTATCAAGTTAAAATCTTTTTACATTCAATTGTCGTATTCAGCTTTCTGGACCTGACTACTGTAACCACCCAAGGTCTCTAGATGAAATTTAAGTTATATAATCTGTGCACTAACTGTTATAACTCTCAATGCTTTTTTTTTTCTCACCAATATTACTACTGTTATTACCGATATTATGATTACTATCTTTTATGCTACCTCAACTATTTTGATGGATAAGTGCCGATTAATCATTTTTTTTTATCATGTCTCATTTATCTAGATTGTGTATGCTATTGTCTGCATTTTGTATATTCCATATATATGGCCCTAATCTGAATTAAGAATATTACTATTATTATTATTATTATTAATTTTATTTTTATTTTATTTTATTTTATTTTATTTTATTATTTTTTTTTTTTTTTGCTCTATCACAGTCTCCAATTCGACTGGTTGGTTTTATAGTGTGGGGTTCCGGGTTGCATCCTGCCTCCTTAGGAGTCCATCACTTTTCTTACTCTGTGCGCCGTTTCTAGGATCACACTCTTCTGCATGAGTCCTGGAGCTACTTCAGCCTCTAGTTTTTCTAGATTCCTTTTCAGGGATCTTGGGATCGTGCTTGTTCCTATGAATATGGGTACGATTTCCACTGGCATATCCCATATCCTTCTTATTTCTATTTTCAGATCTTGATACTTATCCATTTTTTCCCTCTCTTTCTCTTCAACTCTGGTGTCCCATGGTATTGCGACATCAATGAGTGATACTTTCTTCTTGACTTTGTCAATCAACGTCACGTCTGGTCTATTTGCACGTATCACCCTATCTTTTCTGATACCATAGTCCCAGAGGATCTTTGCCTGATCAGTTTCTATCACTCCCTCAGGTTGGTGCTCGTACCACTTATTACTGCAAGGTAGCTGATGTTTCTTGCACAGGCTCCAGTGGAGGGCTTTTGTCACTGAATCATGCCTATTTTTGTACTGGTTCTGTGCAAGTGTCGGGCATTCGCTTGCTATGTGGTTTATGGTTTCATTTTTCGTATTGCACATCCTACATATGGGAGAGATGTTATTTCCGTCTATCGTTCTTTGAACATATCTGGTTCGTAGGGCCTGATCTTGAGCCGCTGTTATCATTTCTTCAGTTTCCTTCTTGAGCTCTCCCCTCTGTAGCCATTGCCATTTGTCATCGCTGGCTAGTTCTTTAGTCTGTCTCATGTGTTGTCCGTGCATTGGTTTGTTGTGCCATTCCTCTGTTCTGTTAGTCATTCTCCTGTCTCTGTATATTTCTGGGTCTTCGTCTACTATTATTGGTCCTTCTTCCCATGCACTCTTGAGCCACTCATCTTCACTGGTTTTCAGATATTGCCCCAGTGATCTGTTTTTGATGTTGACGCAGTCCTCTATACTTAGTAGTCCTCTCCCTCCTTCCTATCGTGTTATGTATAGTCTGTCCGCATTTGCTCTTGGGTGTAGTGCTTTGTGTATTGTCATATGTTTCCTAGTTTTCTGGTCTATGCTGAGGAGTTCTGCCTCCGTCCATTCCATTATTCCTACGCTGTATCTGGTTACTGGCACTGCCCATATGTTTATGGCTTTTATCATATTTCCTGCGTTGAGTTTTGACTTGAGTATCGCCTTGAGCCTCTGCATATATTCTTTCCAGATCGTGTCCTTCATCTCCTGGTGCTTTATATCCCCTCCTTCCATTATTCCCAGGTATTTCTATCCCGTTTCATCTATGTGTTTGATGTTGCTCCCATCTGATAGCTTTATCCCTTCAGTCCTTGTTACTTTGCCCTTTTGTATGTTGACTAAGGCACATATTTCTATTCCAAACTCCATCCTGATGTCCCTAGATACAAACCTTACAGTCTGAATTAGGGTATCTATATCCTTGATGCTCTTTCCATACAGCTTGATGTCGTCCATGAACATCAGATGGTTAATTCTGTTGCCTCTTTTCTTGAGTTGGTACCCAACATCCATCTTCTGCAATACTTATGTCATGGGAATCATGGCTACTACGAAGAGTAGTTGGAACAGTGAGTAGCCCTGGAAGACTCCTTTCCTGATATTAACCTCTGCTAGTCTTATTCCAGAGCTTGTAAGTATTGTATTCCAGTTGCGCATTGTATTTTTGAGGAAGCTGATGATGTTTCCCTCTGTCCGATATATTTTCAGGCATTCTATTAGCCATGTGTGTGGTATCATGTCAAAGGCTTTCTTATAGTCAATCCATGCCATGCTTAGGTTGGCTTTCCTTCTCCTACTGTTTTTCATTACCATTTTGTCCATCAGGAGCTGGTCTTTTCTGCAACCTTTCTGTTGGTGGGGGATGGTGTTTGTCTCCTCTAGGTAGTTGTATAGCCTTTTACTGAAGATACCTGTTAGTAACTTCCACATTATTGGTAGGCAGGTGATAGGCCTGTATTGTCTTTTTGTATTAAGGATGTTCTTCCTGTGGTCATCCATTTGGGCGCATGGTGATTTGTGATACAATGCTGGAGTTGTTCTGCTATTCGTGGGTGTAGAGCCTTGAAGTTTTTGAGCCAGTATCCATGGACTTCATCGGGACCTTGGGCTTTCCAGTTGGGCAATTTCTTTAGTTGGTGTCTGACTGTGTCTGTCGTGATCTCTGTGAATCTTTGTTTTATTCTCTCTGTTTCTTCTTCCTTAACATCCTGGAGCCATGTTGCATGTTTGTTGTGTGATACCAGATTATTCCATATGTTTTCCCAGGGTCTCTTACTTGGTTCAGCTTCATGAATTTCTTGGTGGCTGTCTCCCCTTCTTTGTTGGCTGTATAGTCTTTTCTGGTTGGTTCCGAATAGTTTGTTCTGTTGGTATCCCTTATTCCTGTTCATGTACCGTTGGATCTTATGTGCTTTGGCCTTAAGCCTCTATTTTACATCTTCTATTGTGTTGCTTAGTCCCCTGGCTTGTACTTCTTTATTACTCGTTGAGTTCCTCCCCTGTTTTCTTGCTTCTTAGCCTTTTTTTCTGCCATCTCTTTCAGTTTACTCAAGTCAGATCTCATCACCATGATTTGCTTTTCCAGGCGCCTTTTCCAAGGCGGTTGCTGTTTTGGTTTCTGTTGGGTTGGTTGTGCTGGTGGTGTTGGTGTTCGTATCCACACCAGTTCTGCTACTAATCTTGCTCCTGCATATGCCAAGTTATTCGTTTTTGTGATACTGGTGGTGTGTATTATTCCCATTATATCATTGACCACACTTGTTTTCTCCCTTAATTTCTTGGTGTTGTAGGCTTTCACGGAGGGGATCGTTGTTCTCTCTGTATCTGGCTCCATCCATTGTCTAAACTTATCTACCCATTATGTCCTCTCTGTTATTATTATTATTATTATTATTATTATTATTATTATTATTATTATTATTATTATTATTATTATTATTATTATTATTATTATTATTATTATTATTTCTTGGGAGTAGACCCTCTTTTAAACAAGTCTTGTTGAAAAGGATTGCTGCATCAGCTCCATTAATTTTGTATAGTGTCTTCTCTATTTTCCTTATTAAGGATTTCTCAATGTTGCTGAAACTGGCAAGCAACCTGCCAAAGGGGATTGTCAAATCCGGTGTAGTCATATTTAATTATCATTATTACTGTATGTATATATATATATATATATATATATATATATATATATATATATATATATAAAGGTTTTTTGTCACGAAGGAAAAAATGAAAAAGCGAGATAGCAAAGTACTTTCGGTCCTGTTCGGACCCTTTACTGAGGCAAACTGATTTTACAGAGAACAACATAGTCAAAAGAAGGCTTAATATACAAACTGACAGTACAAGATTAGCAATAAGGGCGATTTTCACTCTACAGAAAGGAGGAGCCACCTGAGGGTAGCCACACCTTGAAGGATACACACAGTAAACAAGTGATTCTTCCAGAAAACAGTACATTTTGAAAAAACACGGGAGCATATACAATTTAATATCGTGAATTTTTACACAAATTTTCCCCAAAAAATTATTATTAATGAAAAGACGAAAGAAAATATAAATATATATATGTTACGCATAATGTGGATAATTGCCTAATGTGAACATTAGGCAGGAAATTGCCTAATGTGTACATTAAGCAAGCAGTTTGCATAAAGTTTACAATTTGTTAACATTAGGCCAAACATGCCTGTTGTCCAAATTATGCAGCTCTATTTTGCCCGATGTGAATACGACTGCCTAATCTAAACATATATTATGGTTTAGTGTAGAAATGTTATGGTTTAGTGTAGAAATGGAAATTAATCCATTACAAGAGACTGCAACATGGTTAATGTGGGTATGGGACCATTCGACGCGGCCACTTCGCCTCGAGGACGTCGTTTTACCGCTGCCTATTCCTCACGAAGGACTATTCGCCGCCGCAAATAGGTCGTTTGTTTTCATTGTTTTGATTTATGTTGTTTGGTTGTTAAATGTAATGGATACACTTATTTCTTTACCTAATATTTTTTTCCCAGTCTCCCTCAAGTCTTCAAAATGGAAACAGATACTCTTAGCAAACGTGGAAAAGAGAAGTTTCAGTATAATGGCTTTATAAACTCTTTTGGCAAATCATCCAAGAGTGATCCAAGCATCAAATTTCTCAAATGAACCAAAGTTTTTATTTCTTTATATTTGTTTATTTTTGATAATTTTTAGAATCATTTTTTGGTATAAACCAATAAAATGTATTACAATGTTGGAATATCTTGAATGATTTTTAAAATTGTTTCCTAAACCAATAAAATATTTGTTTTTTTAACATTTTTTTTTATTTGTACCTTGTAGTAGTAAAGATTAAACTGACTAGAAAAATTTAAAGTTGTAGAGGGAAAAAACCCAATAATCACTGTATTTATATTTCTGGTGGTGAAATGACCCAAGTGGCCAAAAGCTGGTGGCGAACTGGCGGTGGCTAACTGTCGGCGACGAATCGGCCGCGGCGAATCGTCACCAACTCGGTTAATGTAGAAACAGTTTAAAGAATTCCAATTTATTTTAGTAAATACAAACATAATTAATGCAATATCAGTAAAAAAGAAATAAGTCAATAGATCTCAGGGTTCAGTTGAGTCCAGTCAGAAATTTTTGCATGATCTGCCCGGGTGACAGCGCGAATTGCATTTCAATTTTTTTCTTAGGCAGCTGCATCGTCCTGATGTACATTGAGTAGTACATTGACACTTTTTATATCCTTGCCCACCAGTGGCTCTTGCTGTTGCTGTTCTAATCGATAGGTAGATATCAGGAACCTCTTCAGACTTTATCAGGGGCTTTTTGATTGCACTTAGATCAGCTGCTGTAAATTTTGGTCCAAGAATTCCCTCCCGACAACCTACGGTGTATAGTCCATCTTGTTCCTTGAGGACGACCACTAACAGATTTTTAGGATCTGTTGGACCACGATCGACATCCCTCAGCGTAGCACACTGACCAATGGATAATGGCTTAAGTGACAAACCCAATGTTTCGAACATTCGAACAACACTCCAGTTACAGTGGTTCGTCATTCAATTCACATTAGGCAAAATACCCTCGCCTAATCTGAAAATCATGCATAATGTTGACAATAGGCAAGTAATTTGCCTATTGTCAACATTGTGCAAAACAAATTGCCTAATATGGAGATTACGCAATTTTTTCGCCTAATGTTCACATTAGGCAATTATCCACATTATGCGTAACATATATATCGAGCAAGAGAAAGAGGGAGAGAGAATATCGAACCGAGAGAGAGAGAGAGAGAGAGAGAGAGACAGACAGACAGAGAGAGACAGAGAAAAAAATAATAACTATATACATGTGGGACTAATTTATTAGCTGTTCATTTATATTAAGGTCCTTCATAAACATCTTACAAATATATGGGTCTAAATGGTACATTCCCAGACTAAGATTTAGGTTGTTTTTATTAGTTATTTGTATAATTGCCGATTCCAGTAAATTTCTTGAAACATAATCATTAGATCTAGCAATTACCGAGGTATCACCCCAATTAATACAATGAGATTTTTCACTTAGATTGATAAACAGTGCATTTGAAGTCTGGGCTGTTCTAACTGAATACATATGCTGCTTAATACGTACACATAAATTTTTACTTGACTGACCAACGTAAAACGATGGGCAATCCTTACAAGGAATTTTGTAAATGATGTTGTTATTTGTTACGGGACTATTCTTAATTAGCATATCTTTAATAGTATTGTTATAAGAGAACAATACATTAACATTAAACGATTTAAATATTGATTTTATGGTTTCAAATCCACGAAAATAAGGTAAGCTAAGTACATTTTTAGGGATTTCTTTTTCATTAATAGCAACATTATAAAACTTTTTATGAGCTTTTTGATAACATAAATCAATTAAATGAGGTGGGTAGCAGAGATCGTTTCCTATCTTTTTTATGTATTCTATTTCTTGGTCCAGATATTGTGGACTCATGATACGCAAAGCGCGTAGGAACATAGAAGAAAAAAATGAAATTTTAATATTAAGATGGTGGCCAGAATAAAAATGTACATATGTTAAATTATTTGTGGGTTTTCTATAAATACTGAATTTGCATTGGAAAGATTCTCTATGTATTAATACATCTAGGAAAGGGATGACATTGTTATTTTCAATTTCAACAGTGAATTTTATGGATGGCACTAAATTATTCAATTTAGACAGTAAATCAGTTACATCGATACCCCCCCCAAAAAAATAGACTGAGTCCACCACCGGACAGAAAACTCGATTGTGCCGAAGACACTTGTTTTAACGCGTTGAAGAGTTTGATAATTCCACAGATGATAAACACGGATAAAAAGAGAGATTGTTTGTTAGTTTGTGCAATGTTTGTATTTATCTCTGTTTATCTATCTCTCTATCTGCCTCCCTATCCATCCATCTATCTATCTACTTGCCTGTCTGTCTGTCTGTCTGCATAGCTACTTACTCACTTGATAGATTATACATTTATTTTCCTTTTTTCGTTCTATCTCTTTCTGTTTCTATCTATCCGATCGTCTGTCTATTTGACTACGTAGTTACTGAATCTGTCATTCCATAAAATATAAATATTTTACAATCAGTCATGATGCAAAACTTACAGATACTTGATAAAAGGAATTATTAGTTCATATAATATTTACCTTTCTAGATTAGGTTTTGCCTGTGTTCTGTGTGTGTGTGTGTGTATGTTTGTTTGTCAATCTATTTATCTGCCTGTCTCTATGTATATATGTGTGTGGTCAATCAATGTGTGTATATATCTGTCTGTCTCTATAAAGGAAATGTTACAAATCAAAGATATTCTTAAAAACGCATCGCAATGTTACACTTATACCAGGCACCTTAAAACTCAGCCTTCAACCATACTTAAATTCCAGGTGTGCTAACTTTCCAACTAAAACCTGGAATGACGAATTCCAACTGGAATATATTTTGTCCCAAAATCTGTCCCTTAAATGGCACACCTGGAGAGCCTGAGATGGGGTCCCCTTGTTAACAGGGCTTTTAATGTGACCCCCGTTCTGACTATGACCTCTCTTGACCTGACATGCAACACGGGATCTGTTTAACTAATTGTGTGATGACCAGGACTTAGGAGTCACGGATCTCTCTCTCTCTCTCTCTCTCTCTCTCTCTCTCTCTCTCTCTCTCTCATTGTCGTCTCCTACTAGTTGAAAAGTATTACAATTAATTCCTAAAGATATATGATATATATTTCACAAATATTATTGCATAAAGTATTCTAATATCCACCCTCTCTCTCTCTCTCTCTCTCTCTCTCTCTCTCTCTTCTCTCTCTCTCTCTCTCTCACTGTTGTTTCCTACTAGTTGAAAAGTATTACAGTCAGTTCCTAAAGATATTATGATATATATATTTCCCTAATCTTATTGTATATAGTATTCTAATAAACCCTCTCTCTCTCACACACAAACACACACACAACAAGAATGGAATACAATATCTAATATTCTCTTTCCATCGAATTCAGACCAAGGAAAACATTTCAGGTGACAATAACAGGAACCAGTCTTGATGGAAATTACTCATATGGAGAAACATTATCTAAAAAAGTTTTTTTTTTTATTATTTTCAGAATTCCCTTTCTAGAATTCTAGATATTCTATGGCTATCCGTATGTCGGCAGTGTATTGTCTCTTAGCAAGATGAAAATGAATTAAAAAATGATTCTATATAAAATCGTTAGACTTCGACCTTCTATGTAAGATATAGTAGTTGGTTCAACTTTACGTATGATTGGATTATATCCATCAGGTTCCCTAAGGCCCTGTTTTAACCATATATTAAAATCGTCCTTTTGCAACTCTAGTTTCAGGATCAATTTCCTTCAACCTATCAACTGATTAAGATCCATCCCAGTTCACTTTTTGTTTAATGTCTGGGGGATTATTTCCATATAAATAGAAGGTCTGTTTCCTTCTTTGTTGTGACAGGAGCCCAACAAGGCTAGAGAGAGAGAGAGAGAGAGAGAGAGAGAGAGAGAGAGAGAGAGAGAGAGAGAGAGAGAGACTCTCTCTTTGTTCTGAGGAGAGACACCCAGAAACTCTTCTTGTTACCTCAAAGGGGAAATAAATTCCAGTCGTTTATTTAGCAAATGCTAGAACAACTAGAAATGTGTTTCATTTTTCAGGCTGTTCTATCTCCATTTTTATTCTCCCGTCTTCTTTTGGGTTATTTTCTTGTTGAACTGAAGATTTTCTGGGGGGAACTACTATATCGTTTACCAGTCGTGGAAATGTCTACTGCCTTGGAGAGACTTTCAACTTTCCAGTAAATCGAAGATAAGCAAATGTAATTGATTATACTGATATCTACCACGCAACGTAATGTTCCCACACGCATTGTACACTCCATTTGTGCAATATTCTTTTGGTAGTGCGGGTACCATATCATATTGCAATATTCAAGTGGACTACATACATATGTTTTATAAAGCATAATCATGTGTTCAGCTTTTCTTGTTTTGAAGTGGCGTAACAACATATCAATTTTTCCTTTGCATTTTACCAATATAATTGATATTTGATCATTGCGTAACATGTTCCTATTCAACATCACACCAAGGTCTTTAACTGCTTCCTTATTTGTGATTGTCTCATTATTAGGTCCCCTATATGCATATAGCTTTCCTTCTCTATCTCCATAATTTATTGATTCAAATTTATCAGAGTTAAATACCATCCTATTTACCTCTGCCTAATCATATACTTTGTTAAGGTCTCTTTATAGAGCGTTCCTATCTTCATCACAAGTAATTTCTCTACTTATTCTTGTGTCATCGGCGAAACGACATGTGATGGTAATTGCTTCCTAGCAAAGAAAGATAAAGGAAAGGAGAACGCATTTTCGAGAAGTTCGGCAGTAAGGAGGCTTTCGCGCCCGTGTTGGAGGGGCCTTTTCCTCGCGGCTGTTCTGGAATCGTCAGGCGTGTTGTGGAGCGCAAAAACGCGCCAATGTGACATGAAAAACGCCGCGTTTTCTGATGCAATACCTCGTCTAGATTCATCTAAGAAATTCTAGCAATCTCGGGAACCTGTGACGCTCGCCGTAGGCTCCTCCCCCAGGATGCCGTATAAATACGACGGAGGAAGTAGGAGCAAAGAGTGATCGTAGAAGAGAAAGAGATCGTAGAAGAGAGACACCTGTTAGTCACAGAGAGATATCCTCAGTAAGAGCCACTGGTCGGAATATCAGTGAGAGATCAGCAGCAGTGATCGTCAGAGAGAGATAAGAGACGAAGGAACCGACGAAGTATCAATCATCAGAAGAGTTGTTCGGGAGTTGGTTGGATATTGGTCTAGTCGTCTTCAGGAGTGGACGAATTATCTCGTGTTATCTCGACGTCGAGAGACTGCAGAGAAGAAAAGGTCCTGCTAGAGGTTTTGGGTAGTTCCTGCCTTTCAAGTAGACTAGTTTCTGCAATACGGAGTCAAGAGGACGTCTACTTTTGGAGAAGCCATCGCTTTGAACTACTAAACCGAACTGCAAGTATTTGAATTGCCTCACTGTTCCCCCAGTTCATGCAGTGTAAGATTCTACGTTTTTATGTAAATAGGAGATACATTCTGCATTTACCTTTGTTAGTAAGCTTGTAAATAAACCTTTGTTGTGTTAATGTTTCTTTCTATATTCGTATCCACAGTTTCAACTGTTGGTGATGAAATAATTTTTTTTTATTATTTCATATCGAACCTGAAGCGGACCTCTCTCAGAGGCCGTAACATTGTGTCGACCCTTTCCAGGATATTTCGACACCGTAACATTGTCTCTGAGATCTCAGAGGCCGTAACACTACTCACTACCGAGTCCTTAGCATTACTGGTCTATGTCTGCAATCATAATAACAAACAGTAATGTAGCTAACACCGTACCTTGTGGCACACCGGATATTACCTTTGTTCATCTGATTTCTCATCGTTTGCAATAACTATCTGTTTTCTGTTGTGTAAAAATTCTTCTGACCCTCTTCCTACTTTATCCACTATATTATGTTTTCTAATTTTATTCTCTAATATATTATGATCTACCTTGTCAAAAGCTTTTGCAAAGTCTAGATAAACCACATCTGTTTCATTTCCGCTTTTCATATTTTTGTATATGTTCTCACGGTGGACTAACAGTTGGGTTTGGGTACTTTTTCCGGGTACGAAATCATGTTGTCCTATATTAAACAAATTCTTTTTTATTAAATGTTTCATAATATTTTTCTTCATTGCCCTTTCATACATTTTCATAATATGTTATGTTAGACTCACAGGCCTATAATTACTTGCCTCTAGTCTTGATCCATTTTTCGGGAAATCGTCTTTTTGCTGTCAATCGGAGGAAACACCGGGTTTCAAATTCCACCTCCTCCCCCCCCCCCCCCCCCCCCTGCCAGGGAGAAAAATTCTGGTTCATTAGGCCTAATTCGAAATGCAAAGCAGAGAGAGAGAGAGAGAGAGAGAGAGTCTTTTAACCAGAATTACAGGCAAACGGATGTTTTCCAATCAGAATACTTAAGGTTTGCAGCTTTGGGAAATCTCGCTTTTTCGACAATTCGGAGGAGCAGCGATGAGAAGGACCACATTTGGGGTGTAAGGACAAACAGATGGACCACTTTCGGAGTGTAGACACTTTGCAAACACCATTTTTCTTTGTTGAATCCTCAACAAAAGCCAGAATAAACTGCATTCACAAATTGCGGAGATCTACAGACTTCTTTAGCCAAAATCTCTGAGGAATTCAAAGCAGAGATATTCCTACATTCCAACATAACTCTGACGACAAAACACCAATTCTCTAATACTTCAGAGAACTACATTCGTTACAGAAACCTACGTTACGTTACAGATATCGTAAGATTAAGTGCTAAGTATTGTGAGTATTGTAAGGTATCCCAAAGTAACTTAAGGAGGAAATAACATGATGTGAAATCATATCATAGGTCTAGGCTTCATTTTCAGTATCGGTGAGGTGGCGTATCAAGAGGCATATAGGCCTAGCAAATGCGTTAATTTTGTTTCTTATTTCTTCTGTCGAGCTTAAAAAGATCATATAAACGAATAAAGTGAATTTAAACGATTCAATCTTCCAAAAAAGTTATTATTCAATCTCCCAAAGCGAGCGAAAGATTCAGAGAAGAAAATTAATAGAATTAACGAGCGAATTCCATCAAGAAGTTGTTCAGCCGAGCCATATTTCGTTCAGGAGGAAACCCGTTCAATCTCTCACGACAAAGCAAACGTTCGCTGGTCCATCTTTCCGCTACGATTATCCGCTTCCCTGGCGCTAAAACCTTTTGGGAATTACGACCTACTTGGGTGTCATAAACTTCAAAAGTTCATCTTCTTTCAATATCCTGCGGGATTCCTCGCGTACGGGAGCGTCTGAACGTTCGCGTCGCACACACTTCCTGAACGAATCTTCTTCTTACGAGACGCTACTTCAGAGTGAAGCTTACCTTCGCCGAGTCTCCTAAAAGTTCAGTACTTTGATTCTACCTAAAATTATGTATTCAAATTGCCCCCTCCGTCGGCCTCCACGTTACTATAAGGTGGGAATGGATCCTATTAACATTTGGGGACCATCAAATCCCATCTCGCTTTAATGAAGGGGCCATTAGGGCCCATCCCCAAAAAATAATATTTTAGATGTAATTCTGGGTCACATCTTGGCTCCTCGAAAAAAAAAATTGTTGACTAGAAGCCAATTTTTATATACAAAAATATATAAGATGGAAGGTCCTCTTCACTTTTAGAGAGAGAGAGAGAGAGAGAGAGAGAGAGAGAGAGAGAGAGAGAGAGAGAGAGAGAGAGAGAGAGAGAGAGAGAGAGTTTAACCTGATATCATTTTGCTGACGTCAACAATATCTATTTTCAGCCTAATACTTTTTCTCATAAGCTTATTAGTATTCATTTAAGTAGGCCTACTTTATATCAGTATCTAAGGGATATCTTCCAGGAACGAGAGAGAGAGAGAGAGAGAGAGATAACAACAGTGTCATCAACGTAGGCCTAATGTTAAATAGGCCCATTTTAGAGCAATATTTTGTAGATATCTTCCCAAAAATTGATAAAGAGAGAGAGAGAGAGAGAGAGAGAGAGAGAGAATTACAATATCATCTATGGTCAAATTGCGCATTGTTTCACCAACGAAAATTAAAATAGATAAGCTATATTTTATTAGAAATAATTTTCCCGTGCTGTTCAACATGCACATTATTTATTTTTTACATTTTAATGAATCATAAATATCCTATTCTAAAATTCCTGTACCCTTAACTTAACGTGAAACACCTATTTCTTGTCTTTGCTCTTCAATAGACCTTTCCTACCCCCCAACAACAAAGTAGTTTGTAGGCTTAATCCCGAGTAAGCGAAAGCAGGTAAAACTGAAGATTGAAAACGATAGATAAGAAACCCAATCAATAAATGAACCGCAGTTGAGACAGGAAAGATATATTATTATAGTCTTATATAGAATACCACAGAGTGATTATAGAGTATTATAGTTATTGTAGAGTAGTACAGGGGGAATATAGAGTATTTTGGGGTTACTATAGGTTTATTATAGAGTATATTTTAGTTATTCTAGTTATTATTCAGCTGCCTAGTTATTACAGTGTCATATATCTATTATAGAGTTATGATCGAGTTATCATAGACATAATGTAGTGTATTATAGATAATTAAAGAGTATCATAGTTATTCTAGAGGTTTATACCGCTATTATAGAGTTGTAGAGTATTATAGAGCATTACAGAGTTAATATAGAGTGTCACAAATATTCAAGAGGATTCTAGAGTTGCAGAGGTAATATAAAGCATTATAGAGTATCATAAAGTTAACAGAGAGTTATTATTGAGTATTATAGAGCACACTAGAGTATTATAGAGCATTATAGGGATATTATAGAGCACAATACGTCCCTCTCCGGGAAGGGAGATTCAAATGTGGTTTCCGAATTCACTCCAGAAACTTTCCAAGTGGGCCAATCAGGAATCCATTAGTCTCGGCCAAACGGTTAAGAGTCAGTGATCTGCTGGTGAGAGAGAGAGAGAGAGAGAGAGAGAGAGAGAGAGAGAGAGAGAGAGAGAGAGAGGCTAAAACATTAGGAAACAAATGAGGTATACATATATTAGTGACTGACTTTTGAGGGGTTACGTCACGAGTCCTCAATTTCTTCAATGTCTCTCACATATTGGTCTGCTTTAAATCAGTATGTAGGGTATAACTTACAGGTATGAGACAGAGAGAGAGAGAAAGAGAGAGAGAGAGAGAGAGAGAAAGAGAGAGAGAGAGAGATATGAATACTATTGGTAAATATACAGACAATGCAAAAAAAAAATAGAACACAGGAATATCCTATAAAACCCTTTTTCAAAAATGGAATTCTTACAAAAATATATAGATTATTGAAGAGAATGGTATGGGACATTCCCTCAAACATTTAATTAAGAGAAATACTCTATAATAACTCAATAAAACTCTATATTGACTATAATGCTCTATAAAATAGTAAATTCAATTGACAGGCTCCTTCATTGCGACAAAACAAAGGGAGGAAATGGCTTACTAGAGTTACCCCTTGAACGTTGTTTGTGTGGAGCTGTCCTCCCAGAGAGAGAGAGAGAGAGAGAGAGAGAGAGAGAGAAGAGAGAGATAAACACCTTGTTAAGTATGAATTGCTCTTTTGTCGGGCATAAAAGAACCATTCAAGGCTCCGCTATTAAGGGTGGGGGCGGGAGGAATTGGCCCCTGTACTTGTAAGCC
>NC_087223.1:701108-714333 GCF_015104395.2 Macrobrachium nipponense
TGCTTTCTTGCTTGATACATTCTGCTGGATGATTCCCAACAGAAAGTTTTGATGGATGGGCTACTGGGAGTTATTTACAGAAGCATCGGGAGTTGTGTCTTGTCTTTTTGACACAGACAGACACACACAAAGACAGACACAGGCATACAGACATCAGGCAACAGACAACAGACCATCCCTTGCAGGCAACTGATCCAAACCCTCTTTCTGAATCGCCCTAAGGACACAAAACTGCTATAAAAGATTAACAAAAATTCTCTCTCTCTCTCTCTCTCTCTCTCTCTCTCTCTCTCTCTCTCTCTCTCTCTCTCTCTCTCTCTGATCACTTCGAGGATTTCTGCAAAGTCCAATTTCCTTCTCAAATGTGACTCTGTTGTTGCTCCTGCAGCTTTTCTTACTGCTCAGTTGCTTTGCAGCTTTGGTTGCTTTTCACTTGCTCTGCAACTTTTGTTAATGTACAGTTGCTTTGCAGCATTTTGTGTCTGCTATTTTGTTTGAGAACTTGTAATCTTTGGGTAAATTTTTAATACTTGACATGGCAATAGTTCCTTGCTCTTTGGTTAGACAAACAAAAAATGGTTCTTAGGAAACTCTTGAGTTGAAGCTGTTTGTTTATTAGTGTTCTGAACCAAAGTTAAAATGAATGCGGTTAAAATGCTGAAATGTTAAAGTTAATCAATTAGGAAAGATAAGACAGGAAAGAGTAAATGATTAATCGCTCCTAGAAGAGAGAAGAGACGATATTAATCACTTATATTAATCACCCCTACCCAGGGATTGATGGCTGAGTAATCCCAGACCTCGAGAATTTCATTTGACTTCCTTTAGTTAGAGTGAAAAAGAGAGTAAAGTGGAATAAACTGGCGAGAAACAAAGGATTAAACAACTGGGGAAGGACTGATGACTCTAGAGTAGTCACCCTTCACTCCATTCTTTATAAAAAGATAGAAAATGGAAAGAGGAATAACTATAGTATTTCTTTTTGCACCTTTCCTTCGTCGGACCCTCAATTGGACTGAAGTTACGAGCGTATATATGAACAGATTTTGAAGGTTGAGTGAATAATTAAATAAATTTACAAATAAAGGAAGTGGAAATGGAAGAATGATAGGAATATTCCAAAAGAAAAGTGGACATATTGACAAAACAATGAAGTAAGTGACGAGAATAAATAAATATATGAATATATAAATGAATCAACAGACAAATAAATAAATATATAAATGAAGCTCACTCAGATTACGACAGAAATGTAAACGAATTCTGTGGAAATATTTGCAAAATATATTTGGTTCATCGCTTGTACCCATGTTAGCTGACTCGATGCAATTGGAAAATTCTGTTTAAAAATCATGAAACACACACACACACACATACACAAATATCTATATATATATATATATATATATATATATATATATATATATATATATATATATATATATATATATATATATATATATCATATATATATATATATTATATATATATAAGATATATATATATATATATATATATATATATTATATATATATATATATATATATATATATATAAGGTATAAACCACGAAGAAAAATTGAACAAGGGAGTTTCTGCTAGATCTTTCGACTTGACGTCCTATACTCAGTAGACAAACTGACTTACATGAGGAATTTACAGACAGGAAACGTCGTATAACTGACAGATAGGGATTATAAGGAGATTAGTACCTAGAATCCGGCACACCTGGAGAATGGGTAACCTTTCCAAAACAAGCATAAACATGGGTACAATTTAAAAACAAAAATATTAAATCCAACTGGTCAGACACAGTGACAATTAAAAGATTATACAGATACAGGGACAATTAAGAGATTATACAGGGCGACAGCTGACCAATTCAGATCTTTGGTAAACAAAACCTTATTCACAAAACATATTAAACATACATATACAACGAAGATATCTCTAAGGCAACTAATTTGTATTGAAGTCTGTAATTATATCTTTGAGGTCATTCTTAAACATGTTATATATACAAGGGTCTAAATGAAACAGGCCACGACTAATATTAAAATTACAATGGGAAGTAAGTTGTATTATAGAAGATTCTAAAAGATTTCGTGATAAGACATCTTTAGATCTTGCAATTACTGAACTAACAATCCAATTTATCCGGTGGTTGTTTTCACTTAAATGAATGAATATTGCATTGGACGTTTGCCCAGTTTTTACAGAATATTTATGCTGGTTTAATCTTACTTCTAAGCCCTTGCTCAACTGTCCGGATAAAAAGAGGGGCAGTCCATACATGAAATTTTATATATTATGCTGGTGCTTTCCCTGGGGCCATTTTTCATTCAAATTCCTTTTAGTGTGTTATTATTATAACAAATGTCTAATATATGTGAAGGATAACATAAATCTTTCCCTAATTTTCTTATGTATTCAATTTCTTGATCCAAATATTGGGAACTGACAATATGCAATGCTCGTAAAAACATAGAAGAAAAAATTGACATTTGATGTTAAGATGGTGGCCTGAATAGAAATGAACATAAGCTAAGTTGTTGGTTGGTTTCCTATAAATACTAAATTTACATTGAAATGGTTCTCTATGTATCAAAACATCTAAGAAAGGGAGGCAATTGTCTTTTTCCAATTCTAGAGTAAACTTAATCGATGGTATCTGGTTATTTAAATTAGAGAGTAAATCATTTACATCAATACCAGCAGGCAGAACAGCTAAAATATCATCAACATATCTATACCACTTTACAGGAATATAAATGATATTAGGTAAGTAGCGTTTTTCAAAGAATTTCATGTACAAGTTTGAGAGGAGTGGTGATAAAGGGTTGCCCATTGCCATGCCAAATATTTGTTGATAAAATTCACCATTGAATATAAACTTACAATCACAAATGCTCAACCTAGTGAATGAAATAATGTGACTTATAAGTAGAGGTAATTCATGCTGAGTTAGTTCATTACTAAGATATTCTAAAATAGAGTCTATAGGGACTTTAGTAAAAAGAGAACATACATCAAAACTAACGAGTCTATCAGTGGGGCAAAAAGAAATTTTGTTTAATTTATCAACTAAATCTAGAGAATTATATATATGAGAATCGGAGATGGTTCCAAGTAACGGGGACAAGATCTTAGTGATATATTTCGAGAGTTTATATGAAATTGAACCAACAGTAATGATAATAGGCTGCATAGGGTTATTTTCTTTGTGCGTTTTGACTAATCCATATAAGTAAGGTAGCGAAGGAGATTTGACTGACAATTTGCTTAGTAGTTCTGTTTTATCTTTAAGGATATTTTTCACTGTGCTATTAAAGCTTTCTATGACTTGATCGAGGGTTTTTTTTGTTAGTCTTTTATAAGTCACATCATCATCCAATAGGGCTTGCATACGTGATATGTAGTCAGCTTTATCTAGGTACTAATCTCCTTATAATCCCTATCTGTCAGTTATACGACCTTTCCTGTATTGTAATTTCCTCATGTAAGTCAGTTTGTCTGCTGAGTAAAGGACGTCGAGTCGAAAGATCTTGCAGAAACTCCATTGTTCATTTTCCTTCGTGGCTTATACCTTTATTTATGGATTTATCACGTTCCAAACTTTCGTGATTCAGTTATACATATCACACATCACACACACCCGGATACACACACACACCGACACACACACACACACACACACCCACACACATATATATATATATATTATATATATATATATATATATATATATTATATATATATATATATAGATATATATATATATATATGTGGTGTGTGTGTGTGTGTGTGTGTGTTTGTGTGTGTGTGTATGTATAACTGAATCACGAAAGTTTGGAACGTGATAAATCCTATATATAATTTATATAATATATATATATATATATATATATTATATATATATATATAGATATATAGATATATGTATATATATATATATATATATATATATATATATATATATATATATATATATGTATATATATATATATATATATATATATATATATATATATATATATATATATATATATATGTGTGTGTGTGTGTGTGTGTGTGTGTGTGTGTGTGTGCGCGTGTGTGTGTATGTATGTTGGTATAACTGAATCATGAAAGTTTGGAACCTGATATATATATAATATATATATATTATATATATATCATATATATATATATATACATATATATATATAGATATATATATATATATATATATATATATATATATATATATATCATATATATTATATATAAAATATATATATATATATATATATATATATATATATATATATATATATATATAGTATGTATGATGTATGTATGTATGTATATATGTATGTATGCATATATATTACAGGGATTAAATATTGAAGTATACAGTTAGGAGAGATTTGAAAACGAAATGGAATAAGAATTAAGTCAATATTCTGTTACCTAGGAAGGCGCCGTTTCTGAAAGATAAAAGAAGATTATTCATTAACTCGAGAAATCAGAGTTTCGTTAATAACAGTCACTGTTAATCCGGGATTATCTGATAAATTCAGTCCAAATGAACTCATTACTGAAACAGTTTGAGTAGAAAATCAAGGAGATTATTAATAATCTTGATGATTATTTTGTCTGATATCTCCCCACAAGATCAAATTTAGATTCTTCTTTTTCAATCATAAAACACAAAACTGATTTTCTCTGAAACGATTCTGCACCTCGACCAAGGCTATAACAGTTTTCCCCACTAAGACGATTAGTATTATGGAACCATAATATTTCATACAACTTTTTTTTCCTGGTAATCTTAGTATGAATTGAATAGAGTATTTAAGCCAAAGTCCAAGCACTGGGACCTATGAGGTCATTCAGCGCTGAAACGGAAATTGACAGTAAATAGGTTTGAAAGTTGCAACAGGAGGAAAACCTCAAAACAGTTGCACTAAAGACTAACAACTTGCTATACACCAATAAAGAATTCTCTTGAAATATAACGCCACACTGAGAATAACAATGAATAGCAAATAATGATTAGATAAAACTTAACCTACAGGGTAACTTATGTCATATATATAATACTGCTAGCTTAATTGTTTAAGGCAACACATACTATTAGCTTACCCTAATAGGGAGGTATGACGCGTTCAGTTGTGTTAAATGCCCTACTACGATTCGTTAGGTGACACTGTCTCATAACAAGGAGGCGCCTAACAGTAACAGTATTAATGACATCATAGGAAACATTAGTGCAAACTAACAAGTAAATGTAAATTTCACCAGAGACAATGGCAGTTTCACAAAATATAAAGACTAGGGAATAACACTAAATCAGAGATCAAATCGAGACAATGTATAAACGAGCCAGTCTTTGAAAATATTTCTAAAGCTATAGGAATTTTTTGCTTGCTAAAATTTCCCCTAGTCAAATGGAATACTAGTGCCTAGAATAGGGCACTGTGCCAATTGTGGCACTTTTATGACAGTACTTGATAATGAATTACTAGTTTATATAAGGCCAGAATAGCTGCAGATTTGGCTCTGCCTAAGCAGGGCATACAATATACAATAACTGCCTAAAAGAAGTAAAGAAGAGGGAAGGAAACCAAGGAAGAGAAGATATAGACAGTACAAAAAAAAAAGCAAGTTACAAAAGGGTCAGAAGGAAGTAGAAGTAGCAGAATCTGGCACTCTCCTCTGGATGGAGAGGGTCAGAATTCTCTATTAGAGGGTTGCACTGTACCAGGCACTAGTGCACAGAGACTATTGGCTCTCATAAGTTTTTAGAAAACCTTGACGCCCCTTTTTTAACCGCTTCTTTCGACCCCATCCGAGGTCGGTTTGACGATGCCATTGGGGGCCTTGAATGATTCAAGCCCTTTGAAGATTCTGCAGGGGCATCAGCTCCAGCTGCTGCGACAACTGGGACCTTGGCACTTATCCCTGTGCCTAATGCTGCGTGGCTCGGCTCCCTGAGTTCTTCAGCCAAATAGGATTCGGCAGAGTCAGTACTACGGAACTGGTTAGCTGCTGACAGAGGGGGATTGGTATTCGGGATGGGCTTATCCTGGGGCGGTCTGCGAGGCCACACCATTGGTGGAATGTCCACTATAGTCATGGGTGTCCTGGGGGATTCCTATTGGAAATTGGCTCGTCTTTGACTGCTGGCAAGGGTATTGGGGCCAAGCCAGCAGAGGGAGAGCAACTGGGACTTAAAGCTCCGGGAGGAAGACTCGAGTCTTGCCATGTCACTGGCTCTGAGGCTGTTCCTGGCTTAGTGGAAGGACTTGAACGTGGCTCAACATCCAGGAGAGATGGAACCTGCCCCTGCCTGGTACCTTCAAGTGGCACTGGCTGTACAGAGGTAGTTCTTGGAGGCCTGTGGCACGGGTCTGGAGCGATGTGAGGGCGGGGCCCTGATACGGTACAAAGGTAGAAGGAGACTTAAAATCTTGTCCAAGCAGGACATCATTACCTCCTGGTATGTATGTTGCTACTGCCATGGTATATAACCTATAACAGTGAGGTCATGTGACTCTCAACCGGACAGCAGGTAAGAACATCTTGACGTGGTTTAGGCTCTATATCGTGATGAATTAGTGCCTATCAACCTGAGCTCCATAAAGAATTTTATCCTCTCGGATGATGGATACTTGCGCACCAGTTTCGTCGAAAGCTCGGACCTGGTGAGCAGGATAGTGACCTCTGGAAGGTGCGACATATATTGGATCCTGAGCAGGAGGGTCTAGAGCTGACGGATTGGACATGGCCATAGCAATGGCAGAAAGAGGAGATTTTTTGGGGCATCCTGCCCAAGCTGCAGTGTACCCATACACTTTGCATGAGTTGTTTCTGTTCCAATGGCTGTTGTTCTTGTTATTAGAATGACTGGGTAGTCCATTTGGAGGAGTAGCGGCAGCTTGCTGAAGGGGATCCACCTTTGAGAGGCACTGCTCCGTGGTGTGACCTGGTTTATTGCAACACCCCACACAGGTTTCCATGGAGAAACATTGGGGCACTGGGTAGGCTGAGAGGTGGCAGCAGTAGTAAGAGGGAGAGCAGGGAGTATTTTCCTCTTTAAAGAACTCTGCAATGGATGGTGGGTGTCATAGGCCTCTGCCCATTTACAGCACTCCAAAATAGTCTTAGGGGCCTTGTCCACAAAGTGGGTGGCAAGATCAGGGGGAGCATAGGACAGGAAGTCCTCTAAATGAAAGAGTTCTAAGACCTCCTCAACATATGTTGCGTTGGAGGCCTTCGTCCACCTATGGAGTGCCAGGGTCTTCTTGGCTACCGACTCTGTCCATGTTTGGTTAGCCTCCTTGGGCATAGTCCTCGATTTCTTCCTCCACCAGTCTGGAGTTAACTCGTAAACCCCAAGTATTGCCTCTCAGATGAGGGCGAGGTCTTGTCGCTCATTCGGAGAAGGGCCTCGAATCCAGTCTACCCTTTGCCAGCGAGGTGCGTGCCCAGGAGGAGGGCCACTTCCTGAGGGGGTGGATTGAAGTTCTCAAACACCTGCTCGACATGATCAAGCCAGGTGTCGGGTTTGTTATCGTCCCAAGTCCTAATGAGGACACTCGGGGGTGTCAGAGTGGCATCTGGACTGCCATAGCCAGTTGATGTGCTCTTTCTTTCTCCCTTTTGGCTGCTTGGAATGCTCTTTCAGCTGCTTCTCTTTTCTCTTGTGCCCTCTCTCTCCTTCCCCCTTTCGGCTGCTCTCTCTTGGGCTGCTTCATTCAGCATATCGTTCAACCCATTGATCAGTTTTGCACCCTCCTGCCACAGGGCTCTTCTGGCTTCTGTGAAGGGCTTAGCCTCCTCCAATGCTGCATTACTGGTCATCTCCTTAACAGTAAAACGCTTGAAGTCTAGTCTGATAATAATAGGATGGAAGGCAGTTGCAAAACTGTAAATTTCGCCAGAGGTATGCGGAACACTCAACGCAGATACTTGGCAAGATGACCGTAAATTCCCTGCAAATACAGTTCCCATGTTCTACCTAACACAATCAGGCAAGGTGTTTGTCTGGAGATCCTGGGCTTGGTAGTCTTCTTATCTGTTGATATTTCTGTGCATTATGGACGTATGAAAATACTTGGGACTTCCCCAGAGGAAGCAGAGGGGAGCGGAAACGGTGAAGTGGCGTCTGCAGGGCGAGGTAAGGAGCTTTCGAGCGCTCCGAACTCTAAGTTTCTTTTGAAGGTGAGCTGCTGGTCCCTGCTCCTTTTAAAATTTCTCCTGGCAAGCCACGCCCAATCAGAAGAGATAGCTTTCTAGAGTATGTATGCTTTCATTTCAAAGGAGCAACTTGCATATAGACAAGTACGAATGAATCTTGTTATAGATCTTAACTTTCCTTGGTTCTGGCTTAAAATCTTAAACAATTATTATATATATATATATATATATATATATAGATATATTATATATATTATATATATATATATATATATATACATATATATATATATATATATATATATATATATATATATATATATATATATATATATATATATATAATATATATATATTCTAAATCACAAGCAATTTAAAATTCGTTGGGTAATGTACTGAAAATTGGTTCTTACGTGAATATCAAATTTATAACCAGATGTATGTCTCTCTCTCTCTCTCCTCTCTCTCTCTCTCTCTCTCTCTGTGTAGCCACAAGGTTAAAATAATACCGAAATAATATTATTATGCCTTCTTTCACAAAGAATTACTTCTTGAAAGAACAGGAAGGCATTTTGTCTATATCTTGCTACTCCTTCCGTGATACCAACTTCGAACGAGCGAATATTCGCCTGCAGTGAAAGCGAGCTGATATTGTCTCGAAAAATAAATGGCTCTTAAAAAGATTTTAGCCTTTTTAAAAGGCTAAAAAAAGCCTTTTCTACTGTGGAGAGAAAGTTCACGGTTTAGATTTCAGCAACTAAGTCTTGCTCTGGTCTTCAAGTTCTGGAGAAAAAATCTAATTTCTGTTGTTATTCATACATTTTGTTTCTGGAACCTGAAGTGACCTGGAATCCTGCACAGAAACCGAAGGAGAAGAAAAGTCTGTTTACATTCGTTTCAAGGCTTTCAATTCGTCTCTCTGGACACACTTGTACTTTTTCTGTAAGATTAGACGTTCATGAACAAACATCCAATATCACTCAATAATTAATAACAGATTTAATAACAAAGTGAGAATGACATAATCGTTTGTCATTCGACCCTTGCTGGCCATAACTAAGTCCCTGTGAATATCGTCAATTATATTCCTACGCTCCAGTTCTCGGAATTCCAAAACAAAGATACAGATCAACAATTGATTGCTCGCGATATACTGTTGCACGTAAAGAGAGAGAGAGAGAGAGAGAGAGAGAGAGAGAGAGAGAGAGAGGTAACAGAACAGGAGTATACAATACAAATGTCTACTTTTCCACCGTTCTGCTACCCTGGGGGAGAGGTAGCTAGGCTACAAACGAAGCCAACTATAATTAGAGAAACAGTTGACAGTCTGACAATTTCTCCTCATGGGAGGAAAAGCACCAATTTCACGGCTGTTGAAGCCCGAGAATTCTATTTTCTGGAAAATGCTGTTAGGTGGTGGGGGAGGGGGAGGGAGGAAATTTTAAGAAAGTGGTAAGAAATGGACATATGAAAGCATTGAAGTTTGCCTTATGTAGGAATATTAAGAAGGAAAATGTCATTCATGGAAGGCAAAAGGAATTCCCAGTTTGCTTAAGATTTGAATATCTTTAGACCTAAAGATTCCTAAGCTGATAGACCTAGGCACTTTATTTGAAGAAAAAACTTTACTAACTCAAGTTATTCACTCAAATAATTCACGAAAATGTATAAATTGAATAAACCCAAAAACCAATTCATTCTGGACTCTTAAAAATGGTTCTTATTCATCTCTCAGACCTCACTCGAGTTTTCCATTATTGCTCAGATATCTTCCGCCATGACAGCTTTTCATAGCAATATCTTTAAAGAAACGAAGGCTCTAAGTCATATATCTAAAGATACGAAGGTTCTAAGTAAGCAATATCTTATGAGATAAGAAAGGCCCTTTTGAGAGAGATCTTAATTTCCCTCCAGTGGCTTGGAAGAAATGAGGATTTTCTCCCCAACCTCCATTTTTAGCGGTCGAGTTCCTTCTAAACATATTTCGATCTGGTCTGTTTATCTTGTCACACCCGCGTAATTTGTCGATTATTCCTCGACTTTTAATATTCAAATTAAATATATAATCAGTATCAGTTAATTACAAGTATGCATATGCATTTATTCTTTAAAATTATGAATACATAAAAGACATTTCTGCAAAGATGCTGTATGGAATGACTCCTGTCAATATCGATGGTCAGTTGCAAGAGACAACGAGCCTAAAAATATTATTGAAATCATCGTTGAAAGTTATATTATTTCACCCAATAAGTGAAATGGCCTTTAAAAATGTGACTCGATCGCCTGCTATGCTGTGAGAAATCTCGATAATATTACCCATGGGGCGATCCCAAGATCCCTGGATAGGAACCTGGAATAACTATGCAGATTCCGAAGTAGCTCCGGGACTCCTGCAGAAGAGTGTGCTCCTGGAAACAGAGCCTAAGGAGGCAGGATGCAACCAGGACCCCCCCCCACACACACACACACTATAAAAACCACCCAGTCGAATATGATGAATGCTAGAAAAAATGATAAGAAGAAATCAACCAAAGAGCACACACTGAAGACAAAATGTTACCGAAGAATAGCTGACCTTTTGAGACGACAAGAGGTCGTAACCAGCATCCATCTTTATAAGGGGTCAATTTGCTCATGAACTGGACAGGTGAGGAAAGACCATCCAGGAATTTCTTTCTCATTCATCAATCTTCTTGTAGGTAATTCAGGGTTCGTGTCTTGTCAAATATTCCAGCTACTGGGATTGAATGTGAGAAGAGAGAGAGAGAGAGAGAGAGAGAAACTATTACACTGTGTTGTACTGAGGCCATTTATGTCTGTTCGCAAGTCCGTCACGCCTCTTGTTCCGTAGCCAAGGGAACAGAATGCAATTGGATTTCGCGGTTGCCAACCACTGTATAATTAGTCCGTGTACGAACCGCGTCGGAAACAGGGACAGGTGACGAGGTGTCCGAGAAAGTTTTTCACTTTCATCCAGTTGTCTCAGTTGTGTTCAATTTTGTACCGTTTTCATTATAGGGCTTCTTTTTTCTTGGTTGTGCCGACAATTGTTCCGCTTTGTCCATTCTTGTTTATTCTGGCTTTCCCTCGGGATAGCTCAGTCCTCTGCAAAATCTGCATTTACCCTTTGTTCATCTGTATTCGGGTACTCACGGAAGCGAAGTGTGTTCATTGTTCATTCATCGTTCGTTCATTGTTCATCTGCATCTCAGTCGCATTCTAAAAACGATATGAGAGTCGTTTCACTCTCGAATGGAGAGAGGATGATCCAGGCCACCTGGAACTGCATAGGAATCAGCGTCACTAAACCATTTGAGCTTCCAGCGAGGACTCGAGTTATGTTGGGAAATGACGAGTCCCCTGCTTCGGAAATGTGTGACGAGATAAACAGACCAGATCGAAATATGTTTAGCATAACACATTCGCATGTGTTATGCTACTCTGGTACTAAATACATTGCGAATTTATTACAGACGCCGATTCATATCAAAGAAGCTCAACAGGGGCCGCTGACTTAGAATTCCAGCTTCCAAAGAATGAAGGTGTCCATTTGAAAGGAGTTTCTGAAGATAACAGGAAATGTAGAAAGAAAAGATCACTTGTAGGAAAAGGAAAGAAAATGATAAATTAATAACATGATAAATGAATTATTAAAATAACAGTTCAATTTTCGATGTCGAGTTTTCTAAACCAACAAGAATTTATGAAAATCAAGAACTTGAGCATCAGCCATTTGAGTAGCCCTTCATACTCATTGGTCCCTACTACGTGGATCTCCCTGCCTTCCTCTGTGTTCTCTGAACCATTTCAATTGTTTCCTTTCAGCCTCTTGGGAAGAGGATCAGCCAGAATGACTCAGAGTGACCCAGAATGACCTTCCTTTAAAGAGACTAGTTTCTGACAGGACTCAACCTCGCATTTCTCTTTCCACTTTCAACTCTGATCTCAATGATATCCATATGGGGTTTCTGCTAGTTAATTTCGGTTCTTTTTTTTATATCTGGGATAAAATCCAGCTCTTTTCAACTTGCAGCCACATTTGCATCAAGTTCGTTCACCCGTCAATTGAAGTTACTTCACAAGATCAATGTTTATCTAATTTCCAGCCAATCTAACTCTCCCCACCCTCCCCCCCCAATCTATCCTCCCATACCCTTTCGGGTGGGGGGTGAGGGGATTGCTGAAGGATTCACTCAAAGAGGGTTTGATCCAGTTAATGGATCCTATTCATCAAAGACGTTTGGAAGTTGGGTGGTTTGAGATGGAATCAGATGAGGGTTATTTTCTTCTTCTTCTTCTTCTTCTTCTTCTTCTCTTTCGTAACTCGTTGGAATTTGGAGTTAAGGAGTGTGAAATGTGATTTCTGTGTCTCTCTCTCTCTCTCTCTCTCTAACTAGGAACAGAAGCAAATGCATCACCGGCCCATCCCCAGGTAATCCCAGGGTAATAGACAAGTAATACCAAAGTAATCCCCAGTAATTAAGCAATCCCCGAGCGAATTCTTAACTTATTCAAGTAAATCCTCCATGAAATCACTTGGGTGATTTTCTTTCAGGGGAACAAAATGATTGAAATCTTCTTCCCTCAAAAAGCATTCAGTTCCGAAATGGATTTCGGCCCATGGGGGACAAATCCAGACGGATTACATGTGATTAATGACGGTATAGGCTGCAGCACAGAATCCGGGAAATCCAGATTCATTTCCAATTACAAATGCCGTCATCATCATCATCATCATCATCATCATCAGCTTGCTCGAAAGGGTGAGACGACTCTGATGAGAGAGAGAGAGAGATGAGAGAGAGAGAGAGAGGGAGTGGAGAGAAAGAAGAGAGAGCGTCCTGTTAATGGGATGGGATTGAATAGGATGGGATAGGATGGGTCTCCAGGCTTTATTGGAATGGGGATGAGTCTGTCGGATGAGATGGAGTGGGTGGGAATGGGGCCTGTCGGACAGTAGGTTGTTATTGCGACAAGACGTAAGTGTGTTTGAGATTTAAGGTAGCTCCCCATGCAAATAGAAAACGAGATCATAGAGA
>NC_087223.1:714833-719833 GCF_015104395.2 Macrobrachium nipponense
TTTTGCTTATTCGATCTTTTTAAACTTGACGGAAGAAATAACAAGCAAAAATAACGCATTTGCTAGGCCTATATGCCACTTGATACGCCACCTCACCGATACTGAAAACGAAGCATAGCCCTATAATATGATGGTCGGTCATGTTATGTCCTCCTTACATTGGTACATCTACTACAATACTTAGAACTTAAGGTGGGTACACACGTGAGAGCCGAACCTTTTATGTGTAACTGAGTTACGCATATACGGTTACCAGGTGTCAAAATGTTGAGGACGAACCGTAACCACGTTAAGCATGTAACTTCATTTCAATCCATTGCGATCATCAGTCTGTCTCTGTCCGGGTTGTTTACCGACGATGGCAACCATGCAAGTAGCAGCTGCCGCGTATATTTATATACATTATTTAACGAAGATGAAGCGAAATAAAAGAAGATGGTGGCAATCAAGGTTATGTACTAGAAGGGTAGAATACAGTGGTCGAGAATTACTCGCTGACATGAGATTCCAAGAAGTTTCTGGCCACAGTAAAGTCTTTTCCTCGTAATAACTAATAAATTGAAGGACCTCTTCCTCACTCCAATAAGCCATGGTAGACATACGTACTGACTGACCAGAACAAGGGACTCTACTATGGACGGCCTTGTTCATAGTCGGTGTTAACAAGTTCAGCAACCTCTGTTGTTACGCGTGTAATACAGGTCCCGTCCACACATGGCGTAACGTGCAAAGAGACGTCCCTTTGATTCGGAGCCCAAAATCCGACAATTGCCGGGACGGAAGGCGAACGGAGCTTCGAACTTCGAGGGTTCGGGGTTCGGGTTCGAGGAACCGTCCACACTTGCGTTTTTGTTACAAGAATCGGTTACAATACAAGGTTCGGTTCGCACGTGTGTACCCTACAGTTACGATATCTGTAACGTAATATAGGCTTCTGTAACGAATGTAGTTCTCTTAGAGAAATGGTGTTATGTCGTCATTGTTACGTACAGGAATATCTCTGCTTTGAATTCCTCAGGGATTTTAGCTTGAGAAGTCTGTAATTATTTGCAATTTGTGAATACAGAGCTTATTCTGGCTTTTGTTGAGGATTCAGCAAAGCAAAGCGATGGAGTTTGCAGAATGTCTACACTTCGAAAGTGGTCCATCTGTTTGTCCTTACCCCACAAAAGTGGTCCATCTCTTCTTCGCTGCTCCTCCGAATTGTCGAAAAAGCGAGATTTCCCAAAGCTGCAAACCTTAATTATTATTCTAATTAGAAGTTATCCCTTTGCTTTTAATTCTGGTTAAAAGATCTCTCTCTCTCTCTCTCTCTCTCTCTCTCTCTCTCTCTCTCTCTCTCTCTCTCTCTCTCTCTCTCTCTCTCGTCTTCATCATTAGACGCAACTGGCCGAATGCGAACTGCTTTGCGTTTCGTATTAGACCTAATGAACCACACTTTTTCTCCATGGGTGGGGGGGTATTGGGGCAGGGGGGAATTTCAAACTCGGTCTTTCCTCCGATTTGGCTGAAAAAGACGATTTCCCGAAATTGTGAAACGTTGCTGGTCTGAGTCAGCCAGGTTTAATACTTTACGTATATAAATTCTTCTGTTAAAACTGGATACGTCTCAAGTATAAAAGGCCCATTAAAACACTGGTTTAAAGCTAAGGACTGTATTTCATTGGACTGACTCCCTCCCTTTTCAAGTAGTGAATGACAGAAGAAGTTACATTGGCGAGTGGGGGATATATGCCCTTAGGTGATGCCTGGGGTCATCGCTAAGCCAACGTTGGTTCTGTCAAATGTCTGATTCCACTTCATCGTTGCCTTAAGGAAGATATTGTCTGTATGGTCAGAATCCCAGGCTCCATTGCAAAGGTTAATCCTGTTATTTCGTTGTTTTATCGATGAAGATCCTACCGTCTGACATTTGTATCAACATCTGCTCTTGTATAAAATTTGGGACGAGTTCCAATCCACAGTATGGTTCGTGTTATTTATATGATAGAAAATTGCCGAACTATGTTGTTCATATTTAACTAAGCGCTTATGTTTAGTTAATCTTTCCGAGAGAGATTTTTCTGTGAATCCATAGTATGGCTGATCACAATCCATACAGGGGTCTCTGCTGAACGTTGATAACAGATTTCCCCAATGTATTCAGATAATTGAAGACGAAAGGATCAGGGTGGTCTAAAGTTTGTATGATCTCTTGTAAATTATCCACATGAGGGATTATGATTTTGTTTCTGTATTTTTCCTTTTCTCTGTTTTCTATGGGTTTGTAAAAAATGCTCATTCTTTTATGTGTGGCTTATTCTATTATGTGCTTAGGGTACTTTAACATAATAAGTTAATTTCCCAATGTTTCCAGTTCTTTGTTAAGAAAATCTGGGGAGCAAATTCTCAGAGCTCTAAGAATTAAGTTACTTTCTATGCCGTGTTTAACTGAAAGCAGCTGTCGATACAAATGTCAGATGGTAGAACCTTCACTGATAAAACCACAAAATAATAGGATTAACCTTTCCAATGAAGCCCAGGACTCTGACCATATAGATAATATATTCCTTTAGGCAACAATGGAGCGGATTAAGACAATTGACAGAATGAAAGTCGGCTTAGCGGTGACTCAAGGCATCACCTTAGCGTATATCTCCCACTCACCAATGTAACTTTTGTCAGTCACTACTTGATAAGGGTTGCATTCAGTCCATCGAGATATAGTCCTTAGCTTTAAACCAGACTGTTTTAATTTGCATTTTATTTTATAATAAATATATATATATATTATATATAATATATATATATATATATATATATATATATATATATATCCTTCACTTAATGTTATTAAATTTTTTCCATTTAAATTAAACTGGACATTATTAACACTATTATTATTATTATTATTATTATTATTATTATTATTATTATTATTATTATTATTATTATTATTATTATTATTATTATTATAGTATTATTATTATTGCAAAATAACCAAAACAATTATTATTTACAAAATAAAAACAACATATACGAGAGAGAGAGAGAGAGAGAGAGAGAGAGAGAGAGAGAGAGAGAGAGAGAGAGAGAGAGATCTGGAAACGTTAAGATGATCAGTGAAGTTTAAATGAGAGAGAGAGAGAGAGAGAGAGAGAGAGAGAGAGAGAGAGAGAGATAATTTCAGTAATGTTACGGTAATCAGTATGGAGGGAACTTTGGTGTAAATCTTCTAAGAGAGAGGAGAGAGAGAGAGAGAGTCGCAATGAAACCGTTGATGTAATTTTCCTCGTCTTAATTAAACTCTCAAACGTCATTTCATTGGATCCTTGAAACTTGAGAAGAACATGATGACGTCAGACCTCTGAGAGGCTCCAGATCTTCTCCCTCAAGACTCATAAGATGTCGAGGCGATGGGTTGGAAGTCTCCGTTAGGCCTAGTGCTCGTTTTTCATGGTGATATTATCTCTCATCTTTTGGAATATTCTCAAGAGAGAGTTTGGAATAGTTTAAAAACTAGGACTGTCTTTTGAATGAGTCTCAAAGCATATTTTAATATTCTTCAAAAAACTACATCTATCATTTGGATGATTCTCAAAAGTTAATTCAATATAGTTTTGAAATGACTCGTCTCAAGAGATAGTTTAACATAATTTAAAAAAAATAGGCCTACTTTTTGGACTAGTCTAAAAAAGAAAAAATATTTATCATTGGTATAAGTCTAAAATTAATATTTTCAAAACAGACCTATCTTTTAGACGAGTCTAAAAATATAGTTCCAAAATAAACGTTATTTCCTTTTCGAGTCTCAAAAGACAGTCCAGAAAAGTGTACAAACTGGCCCATCTTTTGTATGAGTCTTAAGACACAAGTCTGATTTTCAACGATTCCCAAACGATGGTTTAAAATAGTTTAAAAACAGACCTAACCTTTCGCACGAATTTCAAAACAGCCATTCAAAAATCTTGTTCCAAATTACACCATCAAAATCTCTCTCTCTCTCTCTCTCTCTCTCTCTCTCTCTCTCTCTCTCTGTGAGAAGGACCCTCTGGGGTCAAAAGTGTCCCAGGAATTGAATCCGGAATATTTGTTGGCAAAAAGAACTTAACATGAATGTTTGGAGAGGACAGGATGGTTCCAGATCGTCCTGGAACAATTATTTTACTTTTGAGGAGAGAGAGAGAGAGAGAAGAGATGAGAAGAGAGAGAGAGAGAGAGAGAGAGAGAGAGAGGGGGGGGGGGACCTTAAGGAAATTGTTTGGCAAAGCCTTTACATAAGTCTAGAATATTTTTTCTCAGAGAGAGAGAGAGAGAGAGAGAGAGAGAGAGAGAGAGAGAGAGAGAGTGAATTTGTAATTCAGGGTCAAAGAAAATTTACAAATTAGCTTAATTCCGCTTTTTATAAGGTTGTAATTTAAAAATATATGTAACAGTTAAAAAGCTTATTCATATACGCATGTGCTAGTTGCTTAGATTTCTATTTATCCACAAATATATTCATAGTTACACACATGAATATGGAATTACCTCAAAACTAGATCTTGTCTGGTGCATTTGCCAAGCAAATGACATTATATTCCTCTCTCTCTCTCTCTCTCTCTCTCTCTCTCTCTCTCTCTCTCTCTCTCTCTCTCTCTCTCTGGTCAAAGCAGAAGCCACCAATTACAAACGTATAAACACCAAGTAATTGTTTTGTGCCATAGGGTTTTTTGTATGTATATAATTTTTACTTAATGGTTTTTAATTTAGTTTGAGGATTTTTGCAGGCTTCAATTTATAATTCAATTGATGGTATTAGGTATGAAAATGCTTATTTTTTAGATATATATGAATGTTTTTTATTTCTAAATAATTTGTTCCAACCACTGCATCTGACATAATGATTATGTTATTACAATTAATCTAAAGATAGGTTTAATTATTGTTTCCATTTGTGAGCTGTTAATTAAATCCTTTGTTAATTTCCTAAACAATTTTATTAAACGTTATTAATTCAATATACTTTTACAAAATGCTTT
>NC_087223.1:724833-759125 GCF_015104395.2 Macrobrachium nipponense
CCTTAATTCTTGAGACCTATATACTCCTTAGCCCAAAGGAGATTAAAGACAGTCTTTCTTGGATTTTTCTTTGGAAAATTAATAAATTAGCTAAAATTCTTCAATTTCTTTAGACCTATATAACTAAAACAAGCCTTGTTTTCAAAGTTTATAGACAATATCTCTAGGATTACCCTTCAAGAAATTGATAAAGTAATAATCCTTCATCCATTAAACCTATAACCCAAAACAACCGTTATTCTAACCTGAAAAGACACAATCAAACATAATAAACAACAACAAAACAAATGAACTCCACCATTTTTCCTTCCAACAAGAGCGTCCACCATTGACCAGCTTTCTGTCGAAGACTCGATTCATCCTTGATCTGTCTCCAATGGATTCGTCTTTCGACGGTTGCCATGGCAACCCAAATCGTTGATCTGTCTCTCTCTCTCTCTGTCTGTGCTTTCTGGTGCCCTTAGAAGGCGGGTAGGATCGGTATATCTGAAGGCGGAAACGTCTACTCTGTCTGTTGTCTAGGAACTCCATGATCTTAGAAAGTTATTTGTAAAGTATATGACTTTTCTAACTAGTGTTCTGAGCATATTAGAGAAACATTACTCTAATCCTCAACCCTGAAAAAATAAACTTATTGATAAAGTATATTACTCCTTAGGATATTGTCAGTGAACAGTCACGAAGGTGATGAAGTTTAACTGTAAATCAAAAGAGCTATTAACAGTTTTTCATTGCCATTTTTACGCCACATTGAAAAAAAGATTCTCTCTCTCTCTCTCTCTCTCTTCTCTCTCTCTCTCTCACTGACATTCACTGAAGTTGACGTAAAATGCCAATCAAACAGTTTTACGAGATCTTTTTTCACCTCTTGAACGAGCTTGTCTTTAGCAAATTGTCGTTGATGTCTGCCTGATTGCAAGTTGATTTCCCCTAATTGGTGTCTGAGTCGGACTTTGGGTGCATGAATAGAGTCCTCCTAGCCTTTCCCAGTCGTCGTACATTAGGCTTGAGGACTCTTATGGGGTCAGACTTTTACCAGAAGGAGACGTCTCACTCCTACCTTGGAATCTCAACGTAAGGACCTCAATTTAACGTAGATTTCAACATAAAATTGATGTACGTATTACGGCATAACCTTATTTGCTTCTATGGGGTATAAGAAGGACTCTGTAATGACTGCGTATTCAGCCAGTTTGTGGCGTATGAATACACTATGCGTGTGGGAACTTTAGGTTGCGTGGTAGATATCAGTATAATCAATTACATTTGCTTATCTTCGGATTACTGGAAAGTTTAAAGTCTTTCCAAGGCAGTAGACATTTCCACGACTGTTAAAAGATATAGTTCCCCCAAAAAATCTTCAGTTCAACAAGAAAATAACCCAAAAGAAGACGGGAGAATAAAAATGGAGAGAAAACAACCTGGAAAAATTAAAGAAACACATTTCTAGTTGCTCTAGCATTTGTTAAATGAACGAATGGAATTTATTTCCCCTTTGAGGTCACGAGAAGTGGTTCTGGGTGTCTCTCCTGAGACAACAAAGAGAGAGTCTATCTCTCTCTCTCTCTCTCTCTCTCTCTCTCTCTCTCTCCTCTCTCTCTCTCTCTCTCTCCAGCCTTGTGGCTCCTGTCACAACAGAGGAGGAAATAGGCCTTCTATTTATATGGAAATAATCCCCCAGACATGAAGAAAAAAGTGAACTGGAAAAAGCTGATCCATTTTGAGTCGGACGATATTTGATGGGATTATGTCCAGAGGTTTCTGACAAAAAATGTATAGTTTTTTTTCGTTCTCTCAGGGATGGAACTCGATCAGTTGATAGGTTAAAGGACATTGATTCTGAAACCAGAGTTGCAAAAGAAGGGTTTTGGTAAATGAGTCAAAGAAGGGCCACAGGAAACTAGACGGAAATAATCCAGTCATACATAAAGTTGAACCAACTGCTGTATCTTGCATAGAAGTTCGAAGTCTGACGATTTTATATAAAATCATTTTTCCATTGATTTTCATCTTGCTAAGAGACAATACACTGCCGACAGCAGTGTATTGTCTCTTTCCATAGAATATCAAGAATACTGGAAAGGGAATTCTGAAAAAATAAATAAATAAACTTTTTTTAGATAATGTTTCTCCCTCTGAGTAATTTTCCTCAAGACTGGTTTCTCTCTCCTTGCTCTGAATTCGATGGAAAGAGAATATTAAAAATTATTGTAGTCCATTCCTGTTGTGTGTGTGAGAGAGAGAGAGAGAGAGAGAGAGAGAGAGAGAGAGAGAGAGAGAGAGAGAGAGAGAGAGAGAGAAATAGATTGTTATTGCCTTACACAGTAATAGTTGAAATAAGATCTTTGAGATTTTATTTTAATATTTTCCAAAGCTGAGAGAGAGAGAGAGAGGAGAGAGAGAGAGAGAGAGAGAGAGAGAGAGAGAGCGATCGTTAGGAGACTCTATACTCTATACAATAATATTAGTGAAATATATATCATATATCTTTAGGAATTGACTGTAATACTTTTCAACTGGTAGGAGACGACAGTGAGAGAGACAGACAGACAGATAGACAGACAGAGATCCGTGACTCGTAAGTCCTGGTCATCACACAAATAGTTAAACCGATCCCGTGTTGCATGTCAGGTCAAGAGAGGTCATAGTCAGAATGGGGGGTCACATTAAAAGCCCTGTTAACAAGGGGACCCCATCTCGGGCTGTCCCAGTGAGCCATTTAGGGTACAGAGTTTGGGACAAAATATATTCCAGTTGGAATTCGTTATTCCAGGTTTTAGTTGGAAAGTTAGCACACCTGGTATTTAATTATGGTTACAGGCTGAGTTTTAGGTTCTGGTATAAGTGTAAAATTGCGATGCGTTTCTAAGAATATCTTTGATTTGTTACATTTCCTTTATAGAGACAGACAGATATACACACATTGATTGACCACACACATGTATACATAGAGACAGACAGATAAATATATTGACACACACACACATAACACAGGCAGAAACTAATCTAGAAAGGCAAATATTATATGAACTAAAAATTCATTTGATCAAATATCTGTAAGTTTTGCTTCGTGACTGATTGTAAAAGCTTTATATTTTATGGAATGACTGATTCGTTAACTACGTGGTCAAATAGATAGACAGTTGGATACATAGAAACAGAAAGAGGTGGAGCGAAAGAAAGGAAAATAAATGTATAATCAAAACAAATGAATTTTTTTCAGATATCTTTAATTTTTGACGTTTCGCGACATAGAAATATAGATGATTAAGTAGCTACGTAGACAGACAGACATACAGGCAATTAGATAGATAGATGGAAAGATAGGGAGACAGATAGAGAGATAATAGACAGAGATAAATACAAACATTGCACTTACTATCAAATAATCCCTCTTTTTATCAGTGTTTATCATCTGTGATTCCATCACGGGATAAAACAGATTTATGAATTCGAGGCAGTAAAAATCCCATAAAAGCAACCCGAGAAAGAGAGAGAGAGAGAGAGAGAGAGAGAGAGAGAGAGAGAGAGAGAGAGAGAGAGTTTACAGGCTGTAACCTTGTTCCCAACAGCAGCGGAAAAAAGGAAAAAAAGAATCATGTTCAGGAGAAGATTAAAATTGTTCGGGAGCAAAAATGTCAGCCGATGGGAAAGTGTCTGAATCCATATTCAGATTTGTGTGTTGTAGTTGCCGTTGTTGTAGCTGTTGTATTTTGTATTGAAGTTGTTTATCTTTGCATCTAAGTTGTATCTATGAGTTCCACATTTATCTAAAGCCTTACGCTATGTTTTACCTAATTACTATTGTAAAAAAATAGCAGATATTTACATTTTAACACTTCAGTGGTGTATGTGATGTTGCTGTATTTGTTGTTTTAGTTTTTGTAATGTTTATATCTAAGTTGTATCTGGGAGTTCTACATTTATCTAAAGCCATATTTATATTATTCTAAGTTATGCCTAAATACTATTCATTAAAATTATTGTACAAGCATAGAAGATATTTATATTTTATGTTTTTAATGTTGTATTTGATGTTGTTGTTGTTGTATTACCCACTATATTCCTTATTATATTTATATCTAAGTTCTGTCTGTGTCTTCTGAAATTGGCCGAGGCCTTATTCCCTGGTTTTCCCAAAGGCTGTCAATAAAATCTGTTGAATTCTAACAGATCTTTATTATTATTTTCATAAACAGAAAAATGTTTAAAAATGCATTCTCTAATTGCCTGAAGCCTTATTTTCAGTTTTGCTTAAATTTTATGAACAAAAACTAGAACTTTAACCGATTTATATAATTATTTACGCAAGAAGAAAATAAAAACTCGGTTAAAATGAACCGCATACAAGATTCCTACCGAGCGAATAATAAAAATAATGAAATCAGAAGCTTTTGCAGATATAAATATTTATCTTCATAAAACGCACATGAAAAAACTTGGCTAAGCTTAGCCATACAAACCTAATTCCTTTCTTGCGATAAAAAAAAAAAAAAAAATAACAAAATTTGCATATTAACGAAACGAAAAACCGTCATACTACAGAAGTTTGGAGAGAGAGAGAGAGAGAGAGAGAGAGAGAGAGAGGGGTGGTGGGGGGGGGGGGGGGGGGGGGGGGGGGGTGGGGGGGGGGGGGGGGGGGGGGGGGGGGGGAGCAATGTGGTTTAAACATCAATGAAACTTGAATCTAACGAATGACAGAAGGTCGCCGTTTCGATAATTAGCTATTATAACATTTTGTACTTTAAAGAAACTGGATTATTAAGAATTAAGACACAAAAAGGCAGAATTGGAAAAGGTGGGAAATTGACGAAAGTGTAGGAAGCAGAATTTAAATAAAAATGGATGGAACAAAGGATTAAAATCTTAATTATAGGATTGTAAGGGAATACTTAAAAATATTGCATTTTCAGATTTGAAATGTGGGAAGATCTGTTCGTCATTATTAACTATGTAATTTTTGAAATTTATTCTTTGTTTTTAATAAATGTAAGATTTTATTTTTAGTTATTGAAAGAAATATATTCGGCAGTTTATTATAGGTAATTACGTCCCGGAAATAACAACTAGGAAAGCATCTGTTTATTTTAAAAAAAATTAATAAATAAACACAGTTTTGCTTAACTGATATTCAGGATAGTTTGTTTTGTGTCTACATGTATTAAAAAATTACTGAAAATTATTTTTATCTTGATAAAATAATAGTGTTTTTCTTCTGCTTATGGCTTAAGGCACCCCCCCCCCCGTCTCTCTCTCTCTCTCTCTCTCTCTCTCTCTCTTTGCAGATAAAGTATCCAAGAATCTTCTTTTTCACTTGTATATCCACTCGTTTAGTTCCTCCCTTAGCAAGAGGTCAGTCACTCACAGGAGATTGGTGGCGAGTCCTGCAAAGGTCTTCTGACTCATAAGACGAAAAAGAAGTCAGGACTGACAAGGCAATATCCTGCAACAGGAAACGCCAAGAATAACTCGGACTTTGGGTAAAGCATATACTTTTCTCAGAGAGAGAGAGAGAGAGAGAGAGAGAGAGAGAGAGAGAGAGAGATAGAGAGAGAGAGAGAGTTACAAGGAGTTAAGTGAATTAGGATGTCTCGAAGACTTGTTAGTCCATCCTAAGAGGAGACATTGTATGATCACTTATCCCTAGGAGCAGGTTTTACTGTTCATTCACAGTGTCCTTCTAATGATTTAGTCTAGCTTTCTTTTAAACTCTTCCACACTGTTGCTGTTTACAACTTCTGGTGGCAGTTTATTGCACGTGTCCCACAGTGGCACGTATTGTATCTCCTCAGTTCTAGTTTCCATCTATTATTTCTTGTCTGCTTTTCGTTTAACGTAAATAGGTTACTGTCCATTTTTATTATACCTCTCAGTATTCTAAACGTTTCTATTAGTTGTCCTCGCAATCGTCGTGTTTCTAAGCCATGCATGTTCAGGCTCTCTAGCCGTCATCGGTAGCCTATTTTCCTGATGGATGGAGAGAGAGAGAGACGCATATAAACATATTACTGCTTTGATAAGTATCCTTTAAAATGTCAGATTTCCAACATTTGTACTGAAATAATTCGGAAAACAAAGAGTAAAAGAGAAAGTTCCCTGAATTGGCGTTTAGTAAAATAATCTTTTAGCTCAAAAAATATTTTATAAATATTGGAGAAAATCCTTTTACATTTTTATCATTTGCTAATAGATAAAAAACAAATATATATTTAAGAAAATCTCTCTCTCTCTCTCTCGCTCTCTCTCTCTCTCTCTCTCTCTCTCTCTCTCTCTCTCTCTCTCTCACCAGCAAAATTCATTTAAAAATGTTAATTAGAAACAGCGTAAACAGAAACATTTTTTAAGGAAGTTCTTGCTTTCCTTTTCACTGTTAAGAATTTCTGGGTAAATATAATGTCACGAGATGCTGAATATGTAAGCAGCTATATATGCTTCACAAAAAGCACATTAATGAGGCTTATTTTCTCCTTTACAAAGTAAGGGCCGAGTTTTCAACATATGTGTGTGTGTGTATGAGAGAGAGAGAGAGAGAGAGAGAGAGAGAGAGAGAGAGAGAGAGAGAGAGTTTGTTATCTTGCCTTACACAAGAACAGTAATAAAATAAGATCTTTAAGAATTTATTTCAATATTTTCCAATGGAGAGAGAGAGAGAGAGAGAGAGAGAGAGAGATCAAATATACACAACTGTCAGAAACTTTAAATGGACGTAACCTTCCTAGAAACATTCAAACCAAAAACAAACTCAGGAAACATTAAGAAAATATAGTTTAAAAAAATCCCAAATAAAGAAAACTTTAGTAAAACCCAAAACAAGACAGCTTTGAAGGTGAATTGATCTTAAAATCTGGTATATAACATTCAATATTACAAATATTCACGTATCTCTAAAGAAAATGTAATTTTTAGGCATTCCAAATCAAGAAAACCTAAGTAAAACTCAAAACGACCCAAGATTCAAGACGAATTATAGATAAATATGTTGTGACAAGAGCCCCACAGGGCTAGGAGACAGTCAGAAGAGAGAGAGAGAGAGAGAGAGAGAGAGAGAGAGAGAGAGAGAGAGAGAGAGAGACACTCTCTTTGTTGTCTGAGGAAATACATCCAGAACCTCTTCTCGTGACCTCAAAGGGGAAATAAATTCCAGTCGTTCATTTAACAAATGCTAAAGCAACTAGAAATGTGTTTCTTTCATTTTTGAGGCTGTTTTATCTCCTTTTTTTTATCTCCCGTCTTCCTTTTGGGTTATTTTCTTGTTGGACTGTAGACTTTTTTGGGGGAACTATTTCATTAACTGTCGTGGAAATGTCTAGTGTCTTGGAAAGACTTACAAATGTCCAGTGATCCGAAGGTAAGCAAATGTAATTGATTATACTGATATCTACCAGGTAATCTAAAGATCCCATATACATTGTATATTCATACGCCACAAAATGACTCAATACGCAGTCATTACGCAATCATTATAGCTCAAAGAAGCAAGTAAGTTTATGTTTCAATGCGTACATCAGTTTTATGTTGAAATCTACATTAAATTTAGGTCCTTACGTCGAGATTCCAAGTCTGAGCCCATAAGTCCTCAAGCCTAATTTACGACGACTGGGAAAGGCTAGGAGGACTCTATTCATGCCCCAAAAGTCTGAATCAGACACCAATTAGGGGAAATCAAGTCGCAATTTGGCAGACTTCAACGGCAATTTGGTACAGACAAGCTCGTTCAAGAGTGAAAAAGATCTCGTAAAACTGTTTGATTGGCGTTTTCTGTCTCTTTCAGAGAGAGAGAGAGAGAGAGAGAGAGAGAGAGAGAGAGAGAGAGAGAGAGAAGAGAGATGATCTTGTTTTCACTGTGGTGTAATAATGGCAACGGAAAACTTTTAATAGCTCTTTTTATTTATAGTTTAACTTCATCACAGACGTGACTATTCTTTGAAAATATCTTAAGGAGTAATATACGTTACCAAAAGGTTTATTTTTTCAGGGTTGAGGATTAGAGAAACGTTTCTCTAATGTGCTCAGATAAAGCCTATGATAAGCGTCAAAATAAAACAAAGGGTCACAATGTACCCTGTTGCTCATTACCCGAAGAAAGGGAACAGATCTGACAAGTGAGGAGCTTCTGAACGGCGCGGCGGAGGAGAGGAAGAGGAGAGGAGAGGAGGAGAGGAGGAGGAGGAGGAGGAGGAGAGGAGGAGGAGGAAGGTTCCTCATTAGCAAAAGGTTTTGAGTCCTTTTTGAAAGTTTCTCCAGAGGCAATTCGAACCCAGGCACGAGAGAGTTGACAGAGGTCGTCTGCATGTGTAACAAGGTCTGGAAAATAGTGTCAAGACAGTTTTATTTGATGTATATTTCAAATAAATCTGTCAGAACAATGTAAGATGAATTTCAGAGGGGCATTCAGGCCCTGAAACAAGTATCAAACATCCCACATTGAATCGCAATCCTGCAACGCCGAGATTCACCTCCATCCCTCTGGAATGAGTAGAATCTGGGCAACGGACATTGTGTCATACGCCCCTCAGAAATCGCGAATAAACACCGCACTCTGCATCATTCATTCAAAGGTAATGACACGCTGGACGTTTGAGAGACTTATTTCAGTCGAGATTAGAAATGAATGAATCCTTTTGGGTCTAAGCATCAACACTGCATGAGAGAGAGAGAGAGAGAGAGAGAGAGAGAGAGAGAGAGAGAGAGAGAAAGGTATTAGCTGTAACCGTCAACATGCCATGAAAGACGGAGATAAAGAGAAATAGAAAGAGAGAAAGAGAAAGAGAGACCACTTTCATGAAGGAATTGTTTCCTCTTTTGCAGCGTTTTAATTTCGGCAGGAGTGGCCGGGACCCCCGCTACCCCATCATCCTCTCCATGTGGTCCTAAATCCACCTCTCTCTCTCTCTCTCTCTCTCTCTCTCTCTCTCTCTCTCTCTCTCCTCCAGACTCTGTAATTCCTCCAGACTCGTAAATTACAGACGGTACAAAAGGGACCTTCTGTGTAATTCGTTTGCAATGTGAAAATACAAAAGCCTCTTTCCATGACGTCAGAGATATTTATGTAAACAATGATGGCTGCGTTCGGCAGATTGGCACTGAATTCGTCTTAACTAATTCGAAATATTTGCCTCTACTCTGTTCTCTTTCTCAAATCCTGGTAATCTTTGGGACTCACATGATCGTCTGTCAGTTAATACATCTCTTGGGATCGTCTCTGAGTTATTTGTGTTAAGGATCGTCTCTGTATAACTTCTAATCTCTAACTCACAATGAATACTGGTTTTCTTAAAACGATCCGTTTCTGGCGGTAACTAGAAACAGATATGAAAAAAAAAGTCCTTTCTCTGGGGATCGTCTTATAGTTCGTTTTAAAGGATCGTCTCTGCATAACTAATAATCCCTAAACCACAATTAACACTGGTTTTCTTAAAATGATTCTTCCTGAAGGTCTTTGTAGCAATACTTACGGATCGTCCATACGAACAAGGCATAGAAATCTTGTGGATAGTCTTTGAAATGAGAGTCCAAGTAATAAGTTTTCAATCAGGCTTATACCCAAAAGGCTATACTCAGATGATTAAGTGACCGTTTCTGAAGAGTCTATACTATTGGATCGTCTCCTTAAACTTTTTCATCAATGATCGTCCCTGGGATAAAATCCTCGCCTAGTCACCCACTACAAAAACCTTTTAATTTAAATCTAAACTCGAAAAAAGCTCTTTCATTAAGAGAACGTTTACTTGAACGAATTCCTTTTCATCTGCGTCAAGCAGACTCCCGATGGCGTTCAAATCTCCAGATACTGTTTCGACAAACACGGGAAAATTCGCACTTTATGAAGGAAGTGGGATTTCTTCAGTGATTGCTGTTTTTTTATTGTTCCCGTCGCGTTGTCTGGGAATATTCATCGCCTTCTGGGATAGTCTGCTTACTATTTATGAAAGCGACTTTCTCCTCGGACGTGTCTTTGAAAAATGGAGATGGTGAAAGTCATGGGAAAGGCAAAAAGAGGAGAGAAAGTTGGGAGCTTGTGGAGAATATATCTTACGTCTAGGACAGTCTCCTTTCTATTTATGAAAGCCACTTTCACCTGCAAAGGTGTCTCTCAAGAAAGGAAAAGTGAAAGTCATGGAAAAACAGAAGGAAGAGAGAAAATTGAAAGCTCAGTGTCTAGTCTGTTCTCTTTTCTTCTAGTGAAAGTTCCTTTTATCTTTAACGTGTCTGGAAAGAAAGGAGATGGTGAAAGTTAGGGGAAAGTTGGAAGATGAGGGAAAGATTAAAGCTTAAGGAGAATATTGCTCATGACTGGAATATTCTCCTTTCTATTTACGAAAGCCACTATCACCTGGAAGGTGTCTGGAAATGGAAAGAAAGGTGGAGTGAAATTCACTTTCACCTGGAAGATGTCTGGAAAGACAAGGAGTGTGAAAGTCATAGGAAAAAGTTAACGTCTATATTTAGAAAAAAAAAATAGAAACTTAAATAAAGTCAAAATTAATCTATTTCTTTCCCCTACTGACCACCTTAGCCGACTCCTGATTTTACTGATCACCTAGTTGACACCTGACTTTACAGATCACGTAGCTGACACATGACTTTATAGATCACTTGGCTGACACCTGATGACCCGGATTACCCGATAAAGAGACAGAAAAAGTGAGAGAGAGAGAGATTTGGTTGCCATGGCAACCATTCGAAAGGCGAATCCGTTGGAGACGGATCGAGGATGAATCGAGTCTTCGACAGAAAGCTGGTCAATGGTGGACGCTCTTGTTGGAGGGAAAAATGTTGAATTTCATTTGTTTTATTGTTGTTTATTATGTTTATTTATTTTTGGGGGGGTTCGAATAAGGGTTGCTTTGGGTAATAGGTTTAAAGGATGAAGGATTATTACTTTATCAATTTCTTGAAGTGTAATCCTGGAGATATTGTCTATTAACTTTGAAAACAAGGCTTGTGTCTAGTTATATAGGCCTAAAGGAATTGAGGATATTTAGCTAATTCATTAATTTTCTAAAGGAAAATCCTGGAAAGACTGTTTTTAATCTCCTTTGGGCTAAATTAAAGGTTGTTATAAGTTTATAGATCAAAAGGATTAAGGAAGTTTTATATATTTTTTAGTTCCTGAAGGGGAATCATGGAAATCTGTCAAATGATAATGGGTTTATTGCGAGATTATTTTAATCGTAAAGGCTCAAAGGATTTAGCATTTCCAGGTAGTTAACACATGTTCATTAAGGAAAACCTGGAAAGAGTGTCTATACTCTGCTCATGGATTAAATAAATCATTGTTTTAGGGGTTTATATACGTCTAAGGGATTAAGGAGCTTTAGATATTTTACTAGTTTTTTGAAGAGCAATACTGGAAAGATTGACTGTTATCTGTTTTTGGGTTAGATTAATATTCGTTTTAGGTAATTAAAGTCAAAAGCATTAAGGATCTTTAGGTAATTCACCAGATTTGTTCAGAAAAGCCCTAAAAAAAAAATTGCCCATAACTTTGGCCCATTCTAAAACCCAAATGAACACAAGATTTGATTAACATAAAATAAGATGTATATCTTATACTAAAGGAGGTCTTGAGTTTAATATATAATCTTTATTTTAAGTTCGCAAATAAAATCAAAGTTAAGAAAAAGGAGGTTTTTTTTTTACCAAATTCCTTCAGGAATCTCGTCAATTATAGAAAGGAAATATTTACAGGAAATATTAGAAATATCGCTTTAAAAATTCTTCCACTAAACTGATCTACTATCCCTGGAGAGAGAAGAGAGAGAGAGAGAGAGAGAGAGAGAGAGAGAGAGAGAAATGACGGCCGTCTGAGGAGGAATCCAGGAGACAGTTTAACGTTAGCCTGGGGATCGATTCCGGGTAGGTCTTCGGCTCCGAGGCGTGAGGGAGGAGCCGTTACAAAGGCGTTGCTTTGATAACCATGTGACGTCATTCAGGATGAAGAGTATATTTTAAATTGTCGGAAGGTCTAAAATATATTTCAATTAGTCTAAAGATTTTAAGTAATTGTACATTTAAACAGTCTCACTAACACCTCCATTTGAGAGAGAGAGAGAGAGAGAGAGAGAGAGAGAGAGAGAGGAGAGAGAGAATCGGCTCAAATATTTGAATGTTAAGTTCAAATAGCGATAGTGTTTTGTTTTCAATATTCCCAGGTTTATTTATCGTAAATATCGACAATAAATACGATATTTATTTACAATAACTGGGAGAGATATTTTGCGATGTTAGAGGGAAAATAATTACGATGTTAAAGGTAACATAATAATTAGGGTAATATAATTATGATAGCTTTATTAAGTAAATGTCAAGTGATATGAGCTCACATTTATAAATAAATAATGGATGTTCTGTAACGTAATAATAATAATAATAATAATAATAATAATAATAATAATAATAATAATAATAATAATAATAATAATAATAATACTTTATTAAAAGTAATGGCTACTTCAGCAGCATTACACTTGTAGAGATTCTTCTCTATTTTGCGAATAGCGGCTTTTTCCGTGCTACTTAAACTGGCTAGTATATATTTGAATTTTTCCAGATAAACTATGATACCATAGTCATCAAAGTCATTTACGATTCTCTCTCTCTCTCTCTCTAAGCGAGCTTTCTTCTGGAGCTGCCAGACATCCTCGGGCTGGGAAGCTGACGGTGGACTGATCGAAGAAAGTGGTTTGAGACCTAGCTCAGGCAACCAATGAAAACGAAGACTCACCGCCACCAGCCAATAGGAGACAAGATCACATTTATAAATAAATAATGGATAGAGAAATACAAATATTGCAAAGAAAAAAACATTAATGTCTCCTCTTATCAGTTTTTATCGTTTGTGAAATTATCGAACTCGTTCGCGCATCAAAACGATCATGGCTAACTTTAACCTTAAATTAAATAGCAACTACTGAGGCTAGAGGGCTGCAATTTGGTGTCTTTGAGGATTCAAGGGTGGACGATCAACATATCAATTTGCAGCCCTCTAGCCTCAGCAGTTTTCAAGATCTGAGGGCGGACAGAGAAAGTGCTGACGGACAGACGAATAGCCATCTTAATAGTTGTCTTTTACAGGAAACTGACGAAGCTGTCTATTTCTTTCAGGGTGAACCCTTTTCTTCACTTTCAAAGGATAATTTTTCACCTTTCCCCTAAATACCCTTTACAACAACAACGTACCTCCTGTATGTTTATTTATTTATTAATTTATTTATCTATCTATACATATTACAAAAGGCCTCGTTTTGTAAACAAGCAGGGAGGTAAACAAGTAAACAAGATGCTCTGAATGGCTTTGCTGAAGCAGATATTTTGACCTGAAATTCAATATCCCACGTCGGGTGGATTTCCAATTCCTGGCACAGATGATCCTTTTCCCTCTACCTGCTTCTGGGCTCAATTTGGCTTTAAGATTGTCTTGAATCTTGGGTCGTTATGGGTTTTATTAATGTATTCTCTGTTGTAAATTGTTTTATGTTACATTTTCTTTAAAGCTTCTTAACTGTTACCTGATGCTGAAGTAAATTTTTGTCTTTAAAATTATCTTGAATCTTGAGTCGTTTCGAGTTTGACGTAAGTTTTCTTTATCTTTAATTTCTAAAAAGCAAATTTTCTTCACAGATAAGTGAATATTTTTAATATTGATTGTTATATACCTGATTTGAAGATAAATTGGCAGTGAAATGAGATACAATGGAGGAAGGAACTCTACAAACAAAAATAAGGTACCTTAAACTAATTCATTATTTATAATAGTATAGTAGCTAAACTTATTAATAACTTTAAAATGAAAATAAAAGCAGCAAATACATAAATGTCAAACAAACTGACATTTTAACTAAATGAACGAATCATTAATACAAGAGCAGCCCAGTAAATAAATCTCGTAAAACATAGGGGAATCATTACAATAAAGGATCAAATAATCACCTAGAGTCAATTAAGCTTCACAAATACACACAAATGACTGAACAAACTTGAGCAGTGTAGTAAACATTAGAAATACTTTAGTGATTATACAAGAAAAATGATACTCTGAATTACAGACTTCAATTTGTCTCAAAAATACTCTTAAATCTCAATAACAAGAAATAAATACCAGAACCACAATAAGATTACACAGAGGCGAGCTCACAAAATATCACAGAGATGAACTTTTCGTCGAGACAGCCATATGCTGCCATTTGAAACTAAGCCACTCAAACAGACTAGTCAAGCTTCCAATGCAGCCAACAGACGAACTTCGTCGTTGAGACACCCACACGCTGCCATCAGGAACGAGGAGTCGAACTTCCAATCTCTCTCTCTCTCTCTCTCTCTCTCTCTCTCTCTCTCTCTCTCACATGTTGTAAACTCCGCCCTTACTTTGTAGCGTAGAAAATAAGCCTCGTTATTCTGTATTTTGTGAAGCATATATAGCTGCTTACATATTCAGCATCTCGTGACATTATATGTCCCCCGAAATTCTTAACAGTAAAAAGAAAAGCAAGAACTTCCTTAAAAATATTTTTGTTTACGCTGTTTCTAGATGTAATTAACATTTTAAAGTAATTTTGCTGGTGGGGCATTTTCGAGAGAGAGAGAAGGGGGGGTATTTTTCCTGAATCTATATATTTGCTTTTTTATTTATTAAAAAATATGATAAAAATAAAAAATTATTTATGTAGTTAAGCTTAGCCAAGCTTTTTCATGTTTTTTTTATTACTATAAATATTTATATCTGCAAAAGCTTCTGATTTTATTATTTTATTATTTGTTCGGAAGGAAACTGGTATGCGGTTCATTTCAGCCAAATTTTTATTTTCTTTTCTTGAAAATAAACATAAAAATCTGTTAACATTCTAGTTTTTGTTCATAGACTTTAGTCAAAACTGAAAATAAGGCTTCAGGCAATTATAGAATGCATTTTTAAAGATATTTTTGTGTTTATGGAAATAAATATAAACATCTGTTTGAATTCAACAGTTTTTATGGATAGCATTTGGGAAAACCAGAGAATAAGGCCTCAGCCAATTTCAGAAGACACAGATACAACTTAGATATAATATATAAAAAGGAAAACATTAGGTAATACAACAACAACTACATCAAATACAACATTAAAAACATAAAATGTAAATATCTTCCATGCTTGTACAATAATTTTAATGAATAGTATTTAGGGAAAATATAGAATATGGCTTTAGATAAATGTAGAACTCCCAGATACAACTTAGAAATTAACATTACAACAACTAAAAGAACAAATACAACAACAACATCACATACACCACTGAAGTGTTAAAATGTGGATATCTGCCATTTCTTGACAATAGTATTTAGGAAAAACATGGAATAAGGGTTTAGATAAATGTGGAACTCACAGATACAACTTAGATGCAAAATAGAACAGCTACAACAACGGCAAATACAACATACAAATCAAAACCTGGTTTCAGACGCTTTCCCGTCGGGCTGGAAAAACAAAAAAAAACGCAACTTTTGCTCCCGAATAATTTCAATCCTCTCCTGAATTGGACATTTTTTTCTTTTTTTTCGCTGCAGTTGAGAAAAAGATTACAGCCGGTAAACATTCTCTCTCTCTCTCTCTCTCTCTCTCTCTCTCTCTCTCTCTCCTCTCTCTCTCTCCCGGGTTGCTTCTATGGGATTTTTACTGCCTCGATTTCATAAATATGTTTTACACCGTGATGGAATCGTGATCTTGTTTGTTGAAGAGAATTTGCGGTGGGGAATGCACACACGCACACACACATACATACACATTATGATACCCCTTCGGTATTAATATCGAGGTAGAACGATTTAGATATGAAACAACGTTCGTGGCTGAATGTTTGGGCATATGAAATGTCACTGTGATGTGATAATAATTCACACACACACACACACACACACACACACACACACACACACATATATATATATATATATATATATATATATATATATATATATATATATATATATATATATATATATATATATATATATATATATATATATATATATTATATATATATATATATATATATATATATATATATATATATATATATATATATATATATATATAGTATGTATATATATAGTATATAGTATATATATATATATATATATATATATATATATTATATATATATATATATATATATATATATGTATATATATATATATATATATATATATATATATATATATATATATATTATATATATATATATATATATATCATATATATATATATATATTAATATATATATATATATATATATATATATATATATATATATATATATATATATATATATATATATATATATATATATATATATATATATATATATATATATATATATATATAGTATTATAGGCCTGTTTCGTATCTCTATTGTTCTGTTGTTTTTGGGATGATGGGTTTGGTCTCTCTCTCTCTCTCTCTCCTATCTCTCTCTCTCTCTCTCTCTCTATATATATATATATAATATCTATATATATATATATATATATATATATATATATATATATATATATATATAAATATATAAAGCAGGTGAACTGTGTAAGGTGTGGTATAGCTTTGTAAATCCACAGAACCTGATCAGGAAATGCTATGCAAGCAACATAACCACGCATCCTCAATGCGCAGAAGTCCAGCAAAATACAAGTAAGAATACAAGAGTATTTTGATCAACATGTCTATCATGGATAGATAATGTTATTAAATCGAGACTTAATGTGCATATACTAGATGATGAAGAAGATGAGGACGAGGAAGAAGAGGAAAACGGAAAAGAAGAAAATAAAAATGAAATGATAGAAAAAAATAATGAAAACAAAGAGCAGGACAAGAGTATGGATGCAGAGATACTCATAGATACAACATATAAAGCAATACAGCAGCATACATACGATGAAATCAATTACGACATGACAACACAAAATAAAATCCCAAAGAGGCTTTACCCAGATCTTCATACTGATGGGAAAGAGCAAGGAAAAAAAAAGAAAGACACAGTCTGCACCCTTTTCAAAAGAGGGAATTGCAGATTCGGTGAAAGATGTTACTACAAACATCCCAAGGTATGTCACAATCATGAGACGGCTATGAGGATGAATGCAGAGATCTACATCCAAAAATATGCAAAAACTTAAAAGAAGGAAAAGGATGTAAGTTTAATAAAAAAAATTAAATATATGCACCCTGTAGCCATGAATGAAAATAAATTAAATAATGATATCCAAAATAAAAACGAAACAAATCAAGAAAGGAACAAAGAACATAAGATGAAGGGAAAAAAAAACAAGCCATCACCACGCTATGGAATGTCAGCATCGAGAATGCAAGCATCAGCTCCAAGATACAGTGCAAGAAACAAGCACTGTATATACGATGCCAGGGGATATTGCAGATACGGAGAAAATTGCAGGTTCAGACACAAAATGACTAATTATAATGAAAGAAGATCAAATATTATGGAAAAGTTGGATTTTGTAATGCCAGAATTTCTGGAAATGAAGAAAAGAACAACATACCAGAACAGGAAAGAGACGTGGGAAAATCCTTATTATTACCCATATTAAATGAAGGAGATAACATGCAAACCATAATAGTGATGAATGAGCAGGGTTTAGTTACGAGTAACTCAAAAAGAAAAATAGAGTTCTTAGAAGTACTAACCTAAACTGAAAAAATAGTAGATATAATGGATATATGTGAAACCTGGTATTCCTAAGAGACTGAAAATGATGATCAGATAAAAGGTTCCAAACTCATAGATCAGATAGAAAAAATAGGAATCAAGGGGGAACCACAATATATGGGAGAGACATAAAACAAGGAAAAATATAAGAGAAATATATTTACTCAGAATGTGAATTAATAGTGGTAGAATTTGAATCTGAAAAATGAATGAACATAATAATATATTTTAGGGCTGTTGCCTTTGTATAATAAGGCGCCCTGTGAGGTTATGTTAGACTTGCGATAATTTTACGCTAAGTCGGCTGTTTATGACTTCCATACTCATTGGAGTGTCTTGGGGTTTGATGATAACTTACGAAGTCAATATCTTCTTTGGTTATGACGACGGAGATGTGTTCAAACTCATGATGATAATTTCTAAGTTCATTCAATCTCTTTCTGATGTGAGGTTTCTAGTAGAAAACACTGAGTACAAAAATACATCTATTCTTCTGAGATTACATGATGAAATTGTACAGGTCTTCTAATGATGATGGCTTGATCACTTTTGCCTACAATCTGGTTTACTAATCATAAAAGAAGCAGACAGTAGCTCGAACATATGAACATACTCACAGATGACATAGATTACAAGTCACGTAGGCCGCTTGAGCTATAGGTCACTGTGTTTGTCTCAAGTAGGAAGCTTGGACTAAAGTTTACAAAACAAATGAATAACCACAGGTGACGGCAACTAGACACTGACTGATTACAACACGTCATCTTAGCCTACTTTATCGTATATGTCATCTTAGCCTACTTTATCGTATCTGGTCTGATCACATTCCTGCAAGCAAGCTAGTTGACCTCTTGGGTCACTGGTTTTAATTAATCATAGTTTTAGTTTTTTTATATATGGAATAACATTCCATATTTGTATTATGTAGCACTTACATATATAGACCCCTAATACTAAAGAGTTTGACACAATAATAGAAATATTGGATGATATGTGTAGAAATCATAAAGACTGGACTATTCTCCTATCCGGAGACTTTAACTTTCCTTTCATAGATTGGAAAGAAGTAATAGGGGATTGTGGTTGTATTTATACTTATAAATAAGAGAGATATAGTAGTGCAGAAGATAAGAGGCAATTCGAAAAGCTATTAGATATGCTACTAGAATACAACATTCAACAAATAAATCACCTGCCAACAAGAAAGGAAAATACTTTAGAGCTAGTATTTGTGAACGAGGTGAATTATGTTAAAGAAATAACAATTTATAATGCGGAAGCAGTGGATAAAATATTAACTTGTGTTTGCTGCGCCAAACCATTTGAGCTTCCATCGGGGACTCTAGTTATGTTGGGAAATCACGACTCCCCCGCTTTGGAAATGAAGCGCCAGAGAGTGTACGTAGGAATGTCTGGGCTTCATTCGGATCTGTTATTCTGGTACTAAATACTTTGAGGATTTATGACAGACACTTATTCATATCAAAGAATTTCACAGGGGCCACTGACTTGGAATTCCAGCTTCCAAAGAATGAAGGCGTTCATTTAAAAGAAGTTTCTGAAGATAACAGGAAATGTAGAAAGAAAAGATCAGTTGTGGTAAAAGGAAAAAAAAGGATAAATTGATAAAAGGATAATTAAATGAATTATTGAAATAACAGTTGAATTTTCTATGTCGAGTTTTCTAAATCAACAAGAATTTATGAAAATCAAGAACCCGAGCATCATACAATTTGAGTAGCCCTTCATACTCATTGGTCCCTATTACATGGATCTCCCTGCCTTCCTCTATGTTCCTCGAATCCTTTAAACTGTTTTCTTTCAGCTTCTTGGGAAGAGAGGATAAGCCAGAATGACCCAGAATGACCCAGAATGACTTCCCTCAAGGAGACAAGTTTCTGACAAGACTCAACCTCGCATTTCTCTTTCCACGTTCAACACTGATCTCAATGATATCTATATGGGACTCCCGCTACATAATTTCGGTTCCTTTTTATATCTGGGGATAAAATCAAGCTCCCTTTTCCATGTTTTTTTTTATGGAAATTGAACCCTTAATTCTACTGAGTACCTTGAACTATCCCAGGGGAAGCCCATTAGGCAAAGTTCGAGACTTTTCAACATTTGCATCAGGTTCGTTCACCCGTCAATTGAAGTTACTTCACAAGATCAATGTTTATCTAATTTCCAGCCAATCTAACTCCCCCACCCTCCCTCCATCTATCCTCCATACCCTTTGGGGTGGGGGGTGAGGGTATTGCTGAAGGATTCACTCAAAGAGGGTTTGATTCAGTTAATGGATCCGATTCATCAAAGACGTTGAACCTGCGTTTGGAAGTTGGGTGGTTTGAGATGGAATCAGATGAGGGTTATTTTATTTTTCTCCTCCTTCTTCTTTTCCTTCTTCTTCTCTTTCGTAACTCGTAGGAATTTGGAGTTAACGATTTCTGTTGTTGATCTCTCTCTCTCTCTCTCTCTCTCTCTCTCTCTCTCTCTGAAAGAGTATTATGTGATAAAAATGTTCAATACTTCTTATCAGTAAAAATAAATTCTTTTTGGGATTATTGTATTTAAGGTGACTCTGACCATAACCTTCGTGACGTTGAATTGCAGAATTAACTAATTATCTCTCTCTCTCTCTCTCTCTCTCTCTCTCTCTCTCTCTCTCTCTCTCTCTCTCTAACTGGATACAGAGGTGAATCCATCACTGGGTAATCCCAGGGTAATAGCTATGTAATCACCCTGTGAATTCTTAACTTATTCATCTTAATCTTCTATGAAATCACTTGGGTGATTTTCTTTCAGGGGGACAAAATGATTGAAATCAATACCATTAGCAACTTGCTCAAAAGGTGAGACGACTCTTCACAGAGAAAGAGAGAGAGAGAGAGAGAGAGAGAGAGAGAGAGAGAGAGAGAGAGAGAGAGAGAGAGAGAGAGAGAGAGAGAGACCGTTCTGTTAATGGGATGGGATTGAATAGGATGAGTCTCCAGGATTTATTGGAATGGGGATGAGTCTGTCGGATGAGATGAAGTGGGTGGGTATTGGGCGTGTCGGATGGGAGATTGTTATTGCGACAAGACGTAGGGGGGTTTGAGATTTAAGGTGGCTCCCCATGCGAATAGAAAACAAGAAGCTTATTGAGATTAGAAAACGGACCTAGGATTTCAATTGTCCTTAACGGCATCTCCATACTTGGGTGATATTTGATTTTATCGAAATGTCTTTTGAAAGAAATGGTTATGAGACTAAAATAAATTGTATATGTGAAGAATAACGTTTTACTGAATATTAAAACGGCCGTAGTGGGTCTTATTGTCAGGGTAAACTAAAACATCTTAATTGTCCTTAATCCTCTGTCGATGGCTCATAAAACTATACATCGGTTTTAGCTGTTTTGTTTTAACAGTTTTGTAAAAAAAATTGGCTACAGCTCCAAAATAAAATGTGTAAGTGGAGCAAATAAACCCATTTTAATAGGAAGAACCTATAAGTGTCCTTTGCATTTAATTATGCAACCCGAATCACTCGCAAATCGACACCACTTTTTGAGACCTAAAACAAACATTAATCTGCTTTTTCGGAATCGCAGCTGCTCTAGCGCGTCCAGCACTAATTGGCTCCTAGTCCCCAACAGAAGCCACAGGCTCTCGAAGTCTTCGCAATGCAGTAGAAAACCAGCGAGACGACAGAACCCAGGCAAAGAAACAAACAAAAAAACACAGAGGAACACACAAGGAAATGGACAGACTATGTAGGTCCAGAGTATTTGCTGGGGGTCTGAGTGGCTTCACGATTTGATTTCATTCTCCTGGAAAGATTTGCTTCGAGACTAAAAGAGTTGGGAAAGGGTGATCCATATGAAAGAGAGAGAGAGAGAGAGAGAGAGAGAGAGAGAGAGAGAGAGAGAGAGAGAGAGAGAGAGAGAGAGAGAGAGAGAGAGAATTCCTGTATTACAGATTCCAATCATCCATTCCTGGATTCGATACTCAAAAGGTCTCATGTTCCAACTTTCCAGAAGGTTGCGTCATTTTCCAGGTTTGGGAGGAAGCGGAATTATGTGGTTTTTGCTGACATCAGCATTTTTGCAACAACGATGGTAATTTATCTCCCTCTGAAACAGGTTTCAGTAAAAATGAGCACGAGAACTGATCACACTTTGAGTTTATTTACAAACTAAGAATCACAACTGACAGCTCTCTGTAAGGACTGTTCAACTTTATCATTTCATTTTGATCAAACTTCTCTGTTCCTTCGCAGATTTTTATCTACATATTCCTTTCAGCGTCTCTTCTTTTCTCTCGAAGATTTCTATCTACGAAGAATATACTCCTGAACGTAACACCATCTCTAAAACATTTTTAAATAACGAAGCTTTCTTTCTACGTCGACCTTTGCCGTTTCGAGAAGTCTATTGTGATTGAAATGGCCTCGAGGAAGGGAGCGTTCATGCAGTCCAAAAGGAGGATGCTAAGACGTTTTTGGGCGACGTTTCTTACGCCAGAATTAACCGAAGAAAGCTTGTCGACCATCGTCCGTTTACGTTTCAGTAACCATCAAAGGACTCATTTTCACAACCTTCATAATTTGCATGAAACGTTCCTTTCTTTTCTCGGCCTCAGACGATTGAACTTTCACTCCCTGGATGAAATACGTCCCCCTTTCTCTCTCCTGACAATTGGACTTTCTCTGTCTGGAAACGTATTTCTTTTTGTTATCTGTATCTTGCAACAATTGGGACGAGTTCTGCTTTCACCAGAAGGATTCTCGTATAGTGAGGAGTTATACTAATCGAAGTTTCAGTCTGTTCTCTGGGTTGAAGAGGCAGACTGGGTTGGACGAGTATATATAATTTGGCTGTGAGAAGATCAAATGTGTTCGTATTTCAGCCATTCTAAGAACACAGTTAAGGTTCAAACAAAAACACAGCAGTATTCAAAGAACAGAGTAGAGTTCAAACAAAAACACAGCAGAGAGTTCAATAAAAACATAAGTTTCAAACAAAAACACAACAGAAAGTTTAAAATACACCAGAGTTCAAACAAAAACACAGCAGAAAGTTCAAAACACACCAGAGCTCAAACAAAATTACACAGCAGTTTCAAGCATGAACACACCAGATAGTTCAAAACACAGTAGGGTTTCAAACAAAAACACAACAGAGTTCAAACGAAAATACACCATACAGTTCAAACAAAAACACAACAGATTTAAAACAAAAACACACCAAATTCCAGACAAAAACACACCAGAGAGTTCAATCAAGCCAAAAACTGACTCACTCATCAATTTAAAGTTACCTTTTCCTCACCTCGGTTCCTCTCCCCATGAGATTAAAACTTAAGCATCCCTTCACTCCTACAATATAGCAGGAGAGGGGTATGAACTATGTAATGGAACCCCCACTTTCAGAAAACACGTCTCTCTCTCTCTCTCTCTCTCTCTCTCTCTCTCTCTCTCCTTTTGCTAATCAAGGACCTCCCTAAATCATCATCCCTAAATCCCTTCGTTGCAATTCACGAGCAATGATCCGTTTCCTACCTTCCTGGTCTTGGACGAGGGATGCTTTTTCATCGTAATTAGCAGTTTTCTTTTTTAATTAGAGAGAGAGAGAGAGAGAGAGAGAGAGAGAGAGAGAGAGAGAGAGAGAGAGAGTACGCATTTATCTTAAGACTGAAATATCTTCTTCCTTTTACAAGTGTTTAGGAAGACCTGTCTTTCTCTCTCACGCCTCATTACAACCCATTACCACTCACAGCCGACTCCTAGAGTCTGCTGTAAGCTTTTAAGTATTACATTTTGATAGCAAGTTCATCAAAGGGCGCAAAAACAAGAAGTAATCTAACCTCCAGCTTACTCAGGGCAGTGCATGTGCTAAAATCTACGGCCAAATAGAGCATTGTTTCACCAACGAAAACTATAATAAATATGCTGTATTCTATCAGAAATAATTGTTCTATACTGTTTAACATGCCCATTTTTTATTTTCTATATTTTCATGCTAATAAATAAATCATAAATATCTGATCCTCAAATCTCTGTATCTATAACTCAACACGAAACACCTTTTTCAGACCTTTTCAGGCTTTTCCATAGTTCTCTCCTACCCCTCCCCCCTAATGAGAACAATAGCAGCAAGAACAACAACAACAACACCAAAGTAGTTTATAGGCTTACTCCCCGAGTAAGCGAAAATAAGACAATACTACACACCTGAATCTTAATGTTATTTTAGATGTGGTCTGAAAAACAGAGACAAAAGACTTCATCTTAAAAATCAATTCGATATATAAACAATTTTGCACGAAGCAAAAGAATAAAAACAGAAATAACACATTTCGTTTATGTCTCATTTTGATCTCTCTTGGGTGAGAGAGAGAGAGAGAGAGAGAGAGAGAGAGAGAGAGAGAGAGAGAGAGAGAGAGAGAGAGAGAGGGTACAACATGTCTAATCAAATTAGCAAGGCGACCAGCGGAATGACTTGAAACGAAGGGTCGAATTGATAATACAGCGTTTATGTTTGACTTTAATATACAATATACCTTGTGTATACAGTGAATAAATCATACATCATGTGTGTTTAAACTTTAATACACAAAATGTCTTACGTATGTAATGACTATATCATATAGCAATATGTTTAAACCAGTTTTGAAGAAAGCTGGGTGTTAAGCTGTTTAATGAAATTCCTTTATTTCAGGAAAATATCTGACAGAAAATGACAGAAAACGGGACAAATCTGCCTTATACACTGCAAAAACTTTAAAAAATAAAAAACGACAGATCTGTCTTACAAATTCACAAAAAATGACAAAAACATAACAAAAAACGACAGATATGTCCTATAAACTGCAAAAAAACATGACAAATTATAAATAAAATCAACCTATATTCCCTATAAAAACAATCAAGCTGACAAAATAAAAGGAAATGGACAGATATCCTAGTAAACTTATAGAAAATTGACAGAAAATGACAAAAAATAGACAGAAATGCCTTAAAAACTGCAGAAAACCGACATAAAATGACAAAAATAGACCGACATTATTCATAAAATTATACAAAGTTGACAAAAAAGGACAAAAAATGACGGATATGTCCAAAATCTTACACAAAACCGGCAGAGAATGATAAAAATTGGACAACATTGATAGAAAATGACGAAAAATGACAGATATGCCTAATAAAATTCTGAAAAGTGACATGAAATGACGGGACATGGAATAATATGCCTAATGAACTTATACAAAACTGAGAGAAATGACTAAAAATGGACAGATAAGCCTCATATACAACAGCTGACAACTGACAGTGAAAACCAGAAATTGACAGAAATTGTCAGAGAAACGGAACAGTCATAACCAAATAAACTACCAAATAAAACTAATTAGAAAAAAAAAAAAACTCCCCTGTGTCGATTCTCACCCTGAACTCTCACACAGAACTCTCGTCCAGAATTCTCGTCCACCTTCCGTCGCAGTATTTTGACGAAGGGTGCGGGGCGGTAGGGTCATTAAATGCTGACTGACATAAGATAAGCCCTGTGGGACCCGGGGAGCCATTTGCCGAATTAGGAGAGCAAGACCGCCACTGGTGTCGAGAGAAATCAAATGACGCAATTTCAACCCACCAGACGAAGAATGTCTGGCGACGGGTTTAATCTGTGTAGAGACAGGCGACTTCTTCTTGGGCAATATTATAGATATTATGACGAATCTCAATCGGTTTCTATTTCCTTCGTTCGCCTATTTTTCTGAGGCGTTGTGGGTTCTGTTGTTCAAAGCAGCTGTTGACCTTATGAGCAATAGTCGAGAGTACAGTGGTGCTCAAATCTCATGCAACATGATTCTTTTTGTATCATCCAGATTCTCAGACTCAACGTGACGTTGCCAAGTAGTGTTAAACTTTTTTCTAATGTCATACATGTCTTAGAAAAGTTTGTGAATTCACCGCTAGCCCTATTTTCTTTATGGTTATATATATATGATCCCTTTTATGCATTTGTATCATTCGTAATTTTTGTGCTTTAACTGATTTTATTTTTTTTAAAGTTCAAAGTGCGGTGTGATAAGGTTAGCGGTGCCATCAATGAAAGCACACTTAACATGCTCCTCGGACTAGTCAACATAACTTCGTCTGCTGCATTATGACAGTAGACCTAATAAGCTCAACAGTCATAACAACATTTTCAAAGAAGGATATGAAATAAAACATTTTGTTTTGAATATTGAAGCTTTCTGCTGTGTTTAAGCTGCTTTTATTTGCAAAATGTTTTATAGGCCTAAAAGAATAATCTAAGCCTTCTGAGATGTAATCTGTTACTAATGTTTTTATTTGTAGAGATTACCTGTTCTCTGAGGAATAAAAGATGATGAGGATTTTGATTATGTGGAGAAGATGGCTATTGATATCATAAGTATTAATATCGAGGCGTATGGAACATTGTTTTTCAACTGGTTTAAAATATTATTTTCTTAAAAGTCCTTCTCTCTTTTGGTGTATAATTTATTCTTTCATGGGGTAACTTGAAGTGCGAGAATGTGTAGATAACCTCATTTGCTTTCTGGCTAGAAAATATTAAGAAAGATGTAAATGTTAAGTGTAAAGTAAAGAAATCTAATACCTAGGCCTAGGAACAATATCTTGGATATTGGCAAAAGAATAATTGCATAGGCGAATATTTGCTAGTATGCCACCATTTTTGTATTTAACAAATATAACAAAATAACTTATGTATGAAAATCCAATATTCCTGCCACTAACACATAAAAAGTAAATGTGTTCAAGATAATTACATTATCGCTACTCACTGTAAACCAACTGATGTTACATCAGGTGGTTGCTGTAGCACCGATGCCAATGGTGCGTCACAGGCTCACACGTTGATATCAGTGGGCGCATTCTACTTTGTATATATAACATTTTTACATTTATTCTGTAAGGTGTAAAGCAATCAAATCGGACTATTTCAAATTTTATGCTTGCTTTTGAACTATTATTAATGTTATGGCAATTTTTTTCGTTGTTTTTATTTAACATTTGAACTGAGGTTTAATGGCGACTTCGTTTTGGTCAAATGCTTCAGCAATGTGTGAACGAAAGATATGAAAATGTTTCGTAATAGTTTTCCCTGAAATTTTGCTACACGTGACATTTTTTTACAGTTTGAAATATAAGACAGGCCACACCAGACGCGGCGAGCGTGGAGGTTGGAGGGAAGAGGGTCCCGCGGCAGTTTGAATCATTGGTATCTTATGCGGGTGGCCACACAAGACTAGCGGGACGGCTCGACCCTCTGCAGTTGCCGCCAGGCGATGTAGCATGTTTTAAAATACCGCGGCGGTTCCGGCGTCTTCAACCGAAACAACCCTATTTTCTTTATGATTAGGGAGGGACTATGTTACTTGAATGGTTACTTCCCTTTATTGATTATATTGATAACTATGTTGTGAAGTTAGTTCCCGTATTAAGGAACTTTCATCTGTAACCTAGAAATTGTTTAATTCATATTATCATTGTTAAGTAACTGATATTAGCATAGAAACGTTTTAGTTTTAAGCGACTACATTTATTATCTATTCAGTAAAATATCGAGTTAATTATTCCATATCTGTAATGCATGCTTAAATTAGCAGTTATTTCAGCACTTCTCATTTGTGTACTTTCAGAATGCGTTCATTGTTGTTCTCATTAAAGTCAAACAAATAGACTGAGTTCTTATATGGTCTATAAATACTTTCCCAGGGGATTAGTTCATCACTGAATTTAAAGTGAATATAAGAAAAGGACCACACTACATAAATAGACCCTTCGACTTGACATGGTCACTAACGTGCAGATGAACTGGCAATCATTTGCTGAAGTGTCACCTGTTCAGCGGTAGTGGCTACATAAGAATCATTTAATTGGGGAGGTGTTTCGGAAGGGAGCTTTGTGGGATCCCTGTGATCCATTCCATAAACTTACTTTTTTTGAAGAAATGGGAGAAGAGTAGAACGAGTGGCCCTCAGATGTAGCCATCGGTGTCATGCATTCAACCCCCAAAAACTTGAAGGGGCCAACTGTTATGCAATCAGCCACTCACAAATAATCCTTGTCCAGCTGCATAGACTTGATAATTATACGAATCCTCAGTGCAGCAGTATCACTTATTTATGAAATATTCGTGGTACTTTGTACTTTCTTTATTAATGTTAACAATGAAGCAAAACTGATTTTTCCTTGTGTTACTTTCTTTTATGCAGTTTCCATTGAACTACTTTTGTTTTAAATACCGGTAAATCGTTTTATTTCAACATAATTCAGACAATAATCAATTATACGTCTTAAATAATTTGCAATTAATTCTCGCTCCTTTGTTTTTCTAAGTATTTTTAAGGAAGTAACCCGATATGCTGTTAGTTTTGCAATAATGAAAAGTTAAAATCCACATTTTCTTTTCACTTCCCCTAAAGTAATAATATATGGAAGCAAAAAATATATATATGGATTTTAACCTTTTATTATCACAAATTTACTGCCAAGCAAAGAACCAAAACCAAAAAGACCGTTGGGTTATACGTAGTCTATCGTCAAGTTTGACACTTACGATTTCTATTAAAGGCAATTTCCTATCCAAACGTTACTTTGCAAAGAAGTATATCTTGAACTGCTGAGATGTCACTGCGTGGGATGGGAGGGAGGGAGGGAGGGAGGGAGGGTGGCGTTTCTGGTGTGGCCATGTGTAGTTTTGACGCTGCTCTCCCGCTCGAGACGTGCCTGCACCTCGACGCTCCCCGCGCCCGGTGTGGCCTTACCCTCAGGCTCTGACGGTGCGGGGGAAGTGACGGTTGAGGACGCGAAGGGATTCATAATAAAGTGGATTTAACTGAAGGGGTTTCACGTCTAGAAGTACCGTGTGTGCATAGTGATTTACGTCAAGATTCATATTGTCTAGGTGTCTATGTTAATAGGGATTTATCTGGGGAATTTCTGTCTTCAAGGTAAGTACGTTACAAGGGATTTATATCAATACATTTCTGTCTAGAAGGTACCAAGGGATGGTACCCAAGATACATAAAATCTTGGATTTATATGAAAAGGGGTTAAAGAGGGAGCGATTAAAAATAATTAATACATTAAGCAGTAACGAAGGAATAATTGTAGTATGGTTAAACAGACTCTACGGTAGCCGTACTGAAATTATAACTAGCACTCTTTATGTCAACAGTGAAACATATTCTAGAACTATTAGACTAAGGAAATCCCGGATTTATATGAAAATGATTTAAATAGAGAGGAATGGAAAATAGGTAAATTAAGCAGCAATGAAGAAACGACTGGAGTAGTCCAGGATAGCCATACTGAAATTATAAACAACATTTTTTTTGTCAACATCGAAGCATATCTTAGGCCTATGAGACTGAAATTTACGTTGCAAAATTCCCAGATTTTCGTTATAAGCCTCTGAGTGAATTACGAATCATATGACGAACAACTACATCATGCTTTGTAATTCACTGTAATTCCTGCCTGAATCCCAAACAGAGGTCTTAATATCATTGTCTTCTAAACTTCAAAATAAGATTTTTTAAAGATTGCACCATAGAAATATGAACACAAAGTTACCTCACCAATAGGCCGTGTGTGGATGCTTTCAACTTAAGCAATTTTACGACAGCTGACGTAGCGATGGATCGAGTTCCTATTCGTCTGAGGAGGGATAAGAATCTTATTCAAAGAGGAAAAGTGAATAACCAGAGAATAATTATGGTTTTGAGAGAGGCAAAGAACACAACGGTTAGCTGAAGATGTGTCTTCGGTGATAACGATGTTAAATGACTGTTCGATCAAAACTACTATTTTAAAACCGTCATTTACTTATGTTTCGATAATTTTCTACTATCTATCATTATTTCTACGTCTCTAAAATTATCATTCTTATCATTAATCATCATTATGATTCATTTAATAAAGTTATTTGCAAGAAAAACCAAAAATTATTTGCAAAAGTCAACTTGCAAAGGCTTGAGCAGGGGTGTGACTCGAGCGACCGACAAATCAGCAAGCTCCTATCATCCGACACCTCCCCTCGGCCAATCACGGAGCTGCAAACATCGAATTTGACTCTCCGTGTTGTGTTTACTATTCAGTGATAAGATCTAACAAGCGTCGTCTCGTTCAGTGACCGATTTGTTTTTTGTGATTTCGATAGATTTCGCGAGTGATAATGAATGGAGAGTATTTCCAGGACTTCGTAGAGACGAAAGACGTGGAAATTAAGGCGAAATATAAAGAAATAATGCCCTAAAGGTAAAGCTAATTTGGGTAACCCTATAGGCTACTATCTTTACATCAAATGGCAATTTAAATCCACATTCCGTTATATATCATAGTTTTACATAACGTAATTTACGATATTTCTCATTGAGGAATATTTCTAAGGCTTTGTACGAAACTGAAAAACTGTTAAAAAAATTGGACGAATAAAGATAAATGTGGCGGTAAAACCAACCTAATTTTGGTAACCTCTAGCTAGGCTATAGGACACTGCCACGAGGAATGTGTCCATTTTAGCTTACATTACGTTATATATCTTAGCTTTATATAATATATTTACGATATTTTCCGTTGTAGAATATTTCTAAGGTTTATTTAAGACACCAAACGTGAAAATTAAGGCTAAATATAAAGAAATATGAAGATAAAACTAACGCTATTTTGGGTAACACCTGCTAATCTATAGTCCACTTTCTCGACAAAATATGTCTGTTTAAATTCACATTTCGTTATGTAGCTCAACTTTATACAACGTAATTTTCTATATATTTGTCCTCGAAGCTTCCCCGTTGACGTGGGACACGAAATGATGCAAGACTAACCCTGCACAGTAGTTGGCGAGTGTTTAAATTATGATTTTAATTCAATTTTTGTATCTGTCAGAATTACAATTAGTGAATAATTACGTAATGTTTATGAGAGAAAGGTGTGATGACTCTGTCAGTCTTGAATAATAATTATCGCTAATAATATTAGATAATATTATAGGTGATTTTCTATACCATGTTTTTTAGTATTTATTGGAAGATATATATTTTGTAAAATACTTTTCTTTTGTTTTTTTGTGTTGTGTGTTTGTGGAGTTATTTGTATTATTTTATGTTTATTGAATATATATTGATAACGTGTTAAAACTCGTAAGGCTATCTATCTATCTATCAATCTCTCTCTCTCTCTCCTCTCTCTCTCTCTCTCTCTCTCTCTCTCTCTCTCTCTCTCTCTATATATTATATATATATAAGAATATATATATATCTATATATATATATAATATATATATATATATATATATAATATATATATATATATATATATATATATATATATATTTCAGGTGTCCTCCAGAAATGGAGAGGGAAAGGAGGAATGAACAGGAAATAGGGTCATTTTGGGGGATTTTTTCGACCTTGTATCTCACATTACAGACAAAAGTGTAGTCAACATGTTGGGGACTTGTTGCATACATGTCAACAACAGGATAAAAACATGTTGCATACCTATGATTGCAAACAAGTCAACAAACATATGGTCAGAATGCTCTGAAAGCTAATCAAATACATGTCACATCAAGTTGAAAACAATTCCATGATCCCATGTCCAGCACATCTCAGAAACTTGTCACCTACTTGTCATATACAAATCGAACAAAATTCTATCAACCTCTCTTCAACCAATCCCTAAAAGACTGGAAATGAGTGAATGTTGCAGACTTACTGCGCACATATCACAAACAAGTTGGAGACAAGGCAGCAGCCTTTGTCCTGTGCAGAATAATCTTTCAAAAATGGTATGATTTTTATTCCAGTCATGTCTCTGATAATTAGAATGAATTTGCTGTTACACATTTTAGTACTGAAAATAAATATAAACATTTATTTACAGCAACATAAACGTCAACATATGTTCCCCAACATGCAAATTCATAATAATTTTAAAAGGAAAACTATTAATATGAATTTTCGATTGAACAAAAATATTGCAATTCTCTGCATCAAAGGCAAGAAATATTGACTATCAATCATTTACAGTAATATGAACGTCGACATATGTTCCCCAACATACAATATCACAAGAATATTGTTTAATTCAATTTTTATAAATAGCAGAAAAAACATCATATTGCAATTTTCTGCATCAAAGGAAACGAATATCGACTATTTACAACTGCAATTCAGGACACCAACTCATATGCTAATCTCAATAAAATAAACATCCTTTTCTCACTACTGTAATGTTTAACTGCAACATTAAACTAGCAATATGCACAATTGATATTCATTGTTCGCCTGTGATGAATAGGCTCTCGCCAAAATGGCGTCTGAGTGGAGATCGTTCCAAAGGTTATTGTTGGAATGCGATACAAACGAGGACCTGTTAATGTTCTATGAACGTGGAATGATGCTTGAATATCTCGTTCATATTTGGAGGTTCATGAATGTTGATTATGGGGTCTAGATTCTAGATTCTTTAGCCAGGAATATATATATATATATATATATATATATATATAGATATATATATATATATATATATATATATATATATATAAAATATATATATATATATATATATATATATATATATATATATATATATATATAAATGGAATGAACGACCAATATTTACAACTGCTTAAGCAATAACCCTGATAACTTAGAGAGAGAGAGAGAGAGAGATGAGAGAGAGGAGAGAGAGAGAGAGAGAGAGAGGTATGACTCAAATGCCTAGGAAATTTATTTGTCCTTGAGGGATACCAGGCCTAAAGATATTATTGAAGAGGGTTACAAGCATTGAAGGTTGTAGATATAATATTTGCCTGAGGGTTTGCTTGAGAGATACCATCATTTAATATAATAACTGAAGGCGATACAAGCTTTAAAACTATTAGATATATTACTTCTCAGAGGGATACAGTGCCTAAGTTATTACTGAAGGGTGATTCCAGCCTCAAGGAAACAATGTCTAAAATATCATTTGAAAAGGAATAAAAGTTTTGAGAAAATATAAAAATTTTCATCTTCCTGGGGGATACAATACTAAAAATATTGTATGGGATACAAGCTTAAAAGAATGGAAATTATATCCGCATAAGTGATACAATGTCTGAAAAATCATTTGTAAATGGGATACAATTCATAAAAATGTTAGAAATATTATCGGCCTGGGGGGTACAATGCTTAAAATATTATTGCATGAAATACAAGCTTAAAATTACCATGAATATTATTTGCCTTAGCGATACAATGCCTGAAAATATTATCTGAATGGGATACAAGCCCCCACAAAATGACAGAGATACAAAGCTAGGAAGTATTATTTGGATGGGGATACAAAGAAAAACACGTTAGAAAGATTGTCTCCCCTGAGGGACGCATGGATATGAAAATATCACCTGAAGATGGATAAAAACATACTATCAAATATTATTTCCCAGAAAGATACAAGCCTGAAAATACTACTGAAGGGGATACAAACCTTAAAAATACTATAAATATTATTTCCTTGAGGAATACTTGAATCGGATCAAAACCTATTCAATATATATCACTTTGAGGAAAGCCTAAAAATATCAAGGGAAAATACAATTTCTCTCAGGGATACAGGGCTTCAAAAACATTATTTAAATACTAGATGTCACTTGCCTGAAGGATACAGCGCTTAAAATATTATGTAAGGGGAATACATGCCTAAATAAATATTTAAACTCGATGATAACCTAAAAATATTTTTGGAAAAGTAAAAAAACATCTAGCCATAATGAAAGGCTAAATATATTTTAGGAAAACCCTAAAATTATTTTAGGAATAGAATACAAATGTTTTAAGAAAAGCGTAAAAATATTTTTTTAAAAAGCATAAAAATAGTTTAGGAAATGCCTAAAAATATTTCAATAAAAGCGTAGAAATAGTTTTAAAAAAACAGAAAAATATTTTGGGAAAACCTTAAAATATCAAGAGAATATCTAACTACTAAACAGAAATTGTCATCGAGAATAAACGAAGCACAAACTCAATCTGCATACAGACAAAACTAACCCTTTGCTGGAGAGCTATTCAATATTTATTGCTTTGTAATGGGGCGCTTAGTCCAGTCGGAGCTGCATCAATTCAGATGCATCGGTGCATTGATACATTTTGAAACTGCTACAGAGGATGGTTCACTTCAGGTACTTTTGGGTTGGGAATTACAGATTTTTATTTTTAAATATGTTGGGTACTTTCAAAGGGATATACATATATATACATATATATCATATATATATATATATATATATATATATATATATATATATATATATATATATATATATATATATATATATATATATTTATGGACACATTTCTCGTGACAGTGGCCTATAGCATAGCTAAGGGTTACAAAAATTAGGTTTAGTTTTACCGCCACATTTATCCATATTTCGTCCCAATTTTAAAGTTTTCAGTGTCGCACAAAGTCTTAGAAATACCGCAAATTACATTTTATAAAACCATGATAATCGGAAGGTGGATTTAAATTGTCATTTAATTTAAGGATAGTAGCCTATAGGCTAGC
>NC_087223.1:759625-787329 GCF_015104395.2 Macrobrachium nipponense
CTCAACATGTTGGACACACTCAACATGGTGAGTGTACACTCAATGGTTCTAGAAGCTTTCAAGAATATAACTTGAGTGGATTCATGCTGAATGTAGCTTTGTACATCCTTAAGTGAACATTCTTAGGAAATCCTCTCATCAGAAAACGTATCCCAATACATTACCCATAATTGACTCCCAAATCCCTCTGCCATTAGGGCGGTTTTCCTAAGCCCACCCCTTATGGATTTCCGCCCGCAGTGACGTCAGTATCAGTCTTCCCTAAAAGATTCGGCAATGAGAGAAGTTGTTTTTTCCCTTAATAACGGAATTTTCACGTTTAGGTAAAAAGGGAAACGAGGTTTCATTTGTTTAATGCAATACACGCAGAAAAAAATAATCGGGAATATGGAGTATTCATTTAAACGCACGCACACGATTTTAATATTCTGTTACATAAAAAGGCTTTATTTCTCATCTCTTATTTAGTTATAACACAGAAGAACAAAAAGAACTCAAGAACAAAGAGAGACTGAACAAGAACGCGGAACTTTTCCGAGGAAGATATTATGTTCTGTCTGGAATCTTTTGCAGATGTTCAGTTTTTTTTTTTTTTTTTTTTTTTTGCGTTTTTTTAGGGGATCATGAAAGCTTGGATAGAGTATTTCTCTCTCTCTCTCTCTCTCTCTCTCTCTCTCTCTCTCTCTCTCTCTCTCTCTCTCGTGCCTGTGTGTGATCTCAGCCTGGAGATAACCCCTGAGAGATAATGGATGATCTGAGATCATCTGAGGGACGAAACTTCTGCATTGTTGGACTCAGATTTCGTCCAATTTTCCTGGACCGAGAAATACTTTCTCTCCAAAAGAAAGTTCACGAGGAAAGTCTTTATTGGACGGTGAAAGCAGGTTTTATTTTAAGAAGGAACGTATTAGTTGAGGTCAGATATTAGCAGAAAAATAATTATAAACTTGTTTTTCGCAAATTTTCTAAAAATAAATAAAAATAAAAAGGTACTTTCTATACTCTGGAAGTATTCGAAAATTGTTTAGGTGTCTGGAAAATATTGTAAAACTTTCTAAAACGGTAATATTTCACCTTACTTTAACCATTTATTAAAAAGATTCTTTCAAAATTTCTTTTTTTTTTAATTATTCTGCAAAAAAAACAAAAAAAAAAAAAAATAAATAAATAAATAAAAATTGCATCCGGAATGTAGACTGCCTATCCTATATGATTGACAATATAATTGATAACATAATTCTGGTTTTGTTTCATGAATCATCTACTCTATGTCAGCCTTGAGTTTAATTGAAAAATTATTATTCATACAATAATCAAAGTCAACATCAGGTTATTTGAAATAACTTCAAAACAAATGGTCATATAATTACTATTTTGTTCCATGAATTATCTACTCTAAGTCAGCCATGTGTTCTTGCAAAGTTATTATTTGTATAAATAAATTCAAAATCTGATTACTTTAAATTAATTTCAAAATAATTGGTAATATAATCACCTTTTTTACGAATGATTTACTCAGTTTTGCATTTCTGCAAAATTATGATCGATAATAACAAATCAATGTATGGTTATTGGGTGAAAACAGGTCCACATTAATCATTTCAAAAATCATATCTGTATTTTCTTGTATGAAATCATCCATGGAATATAATGACATTATACCCGACACAACAAACGAAAATGGATATTGAATTCAAGAAAGGAAAAAAATGGTAAAAATTACATTCATACCCAACAGCATTATAAAAACTATTTTCCCCTTTTTGGCAAAAATGGAAACTCATTGAAAGTAAAAAAAAGAAAAAAAAAGAAAAAAAAAAAAAAAAAAAAAAAAAAAAAAAACCTTTTTCATAAATAGGAAATGACACAAATGCTTTTCTGCTGCAGCTCCCCTAAAGTGGAAATGATGGCTGCAGGTGGAGCGAGGGGCTGGGGAGAGGGGTGGGTGGGGGGAGGTTAGTTTAACACTATTTTTGAAAAAACCTTAATCAGCAGTTTGGGTGGAAATGAGGTCAGTGACACAGACCATTGGTCCCTCTCCCAATTTGGCCAGTTTTTTTTTTTTTTTTTTTTTTTTTTTTTTTTTTTTTTTTTTTTTGAGTGGGGGAGGCGGGAATTATTTTATTACGGTAGACTGAACGCATCCAGCCCATTGGCTTTGATGTCGATGGTGGGTATACAATATATAGACTTTTATATGCCCGCACAGGCACATGATTATGTCAAGTACTTTAGTTTATTTCTGATTATAATATATTCAAGGATTCCTTTTTTTTATTTTAAGGGTTTTTGTCCTCCAAATTTTATAAAAAATCAAAATTATTCTTATCATTTTTATTTTTTTTTTTTTTTTTGTTAATTGTATATGAAAGTAATTTTTTTCATTTTTAGCATTTTGGTCTTCCAAATATCTATAAAAAAATAATAATATTTTTTTATAAATAATAAATTCATTCTTATTAAATATTCAAGGACCATGCTTCATAAAATTTAAGGATTGAGTCTCTAAAAATCTATAGAAATAATATTAATGATTATTTATTTTCTTTTGTAAATTTATAAATTTATCTTCATAGTTATAATATACATAAAGATTCCTCTCTTTAGATTTAAGGAACCATCCTCTAAAACAATCTATATAAAATTATTAATATTTTTCTATTTTTTGAATTAATTTGTAAATAATTTTTGTATGTATAAGGATGTAAGGATCCAGCTCCCAAATCTCTCTCTCTCTCTCTCTCTCTCTCTCTCTCTCTCTCTCTCTCTCTCTCTCTCTCTCTTTCTGTGGTATATATTTACCCGTAATATTTTGATGAAAGTTTGTATTCAAAAATATAATTTGGCAATATATATATATATATATATATATATATATATATATATATATATGTGTGTGTGTGTGTGTGTGTGTGTGTGTGTGTGTGTGTCTGTGTCTGTGTGTGTGTGTATAGTATATATCAGTATGATGGCATATCTGTTTAATGATGTATACCTGTGTATGTGTACGTATGTGTGTGTCTGTCTGTGTGGAAGTGTATAAATGTGCATTTATGACATCATATAAGTTACTGCTTATTTGTTATATTGAAATAAAAGTGAATGTTTGTTGATTTCTTAAAAGAGAATGTCTGATTAACAGAATTTAATCCTCAAATAATTATGGATGTAATTCTATAAGCAAAATGATAATCAATTACAGAATGATAGAAATATTTATATAATAATCTAAATAAATATTCATTTTCATAACTTAATCAAATAGATTTAACAAGAAATAATTCACTACAATTACCACCAGATCTCAATCGTCGTATAACTAAAGAAAAAATTCTACAAACACATTGATATTGAATTATAAAGTAAACAAAATAATTATATAACAATAAAAATAAAGAAATATAAATTTTAATAGATAAGATTAAAACGTAACTCGACTAAAAGAAGATCGTCAAACCACATCTTCGAAATTGATCTGTCTGACTCTTAAGTCTGAAGACAACGAATTTCTCCAAAAAATCTGTTAAAGTCTTTGTTATTTTTTTCTTATTTCTTTGTTTTTTGCTTTGCAGACGCTCCGATGGATTTTGGGGTAATGTTCCGAAGTGCCTTGAAGTACTTTGAAGTCGTCAAAGAGAGTGGAGACACAAGAGTTTCTCGGGAATTGGGGGAAATGTGAAGTGAATTTAAAATCAGTCTGAGGTTTCAGACTTTGTCATGGAAGATTTGGCAGCAGAGATGAAATGATTGTTTAGAGATATAAATAAATAAATAAATAAATAAATAAATAAACAAACAAACAATTAATAAATACATAATTAATAAATACATAATTAATAAATACATGATAAATAAATACATAATTAATAAATACATAAATAAAAAGAATAAAAATTGAAATAAAATACAGACAATAAAATTAAAATAAAATATATATATTACAGAAATAGTAAATAAAAAAATAATTAAATAAATATACATTTGAAGAAATTGTTAAGTAAATGAACAAGCATCTTTACAATGTATAAAAATAGTAACGACTTTAATACAATATTTGAACGTGAGAGACACAATGATTGTTAACCGACAATAAATAAAGAAATAAATAAATAAATAAATAAATAGATATATAGATAAATAGATATATAGATAAATAAATAAATAAATAAATAAATAAATAAATAAATAAATAAATAAATAAATAAATAAATAAATAAATAAATAAATAAATAAATAAATAAATAAATAAAAATGTTAATGAATTGTTAAGTAAATAAAAAATCTTACAAAATATGATACAAAAAGTACCAACGAAAATATAAATTTTAAATTTATGAAACAAAAATTATTTACGAAAAGCCAGATCACGAAACATTGATATGATTCAAAACATTATCCTTCAATATTTCTGGTGATTGAAAGTTTGGTCGGAAAAAAGTATATTGTAAAAAAAAACTTGTTTTTTTTCCTCAGGATGGGAAAATATTATCCTTCAATATCACGGGTAATTAAGACTTCATCATCAGATTGTTTAATTAAACAACACAAATCTCTAATTCTGGGATCCAGAGAATTAAAATTGAAACGATGAAAAATTTGAACTTTTTTTTTTTTTTTTTTTTTTTTTTTTTTTTTTTTTTGCAGAATTCTGATAAAGTCTCTTGTGAAATTTGACCTCCTCTAATTAATTTCAGCTTCATTCTTTCACTGAATATCCATCACCAGATTACATAACGAACATCAATCTCCATTCTGGGGCAAAGAGAACTACATTTGAAACGTTGAAAAATTTGACTTTTTTTTTTTTTCAAGGGCAGAAAGCTGCAATATAAAATTGAAATTCAGAGACGTGTAATAACTGTACCTTACATATTTTACAGACTTCTGAGTTACTGTAGTCACTTAAATGTACGATTTGTTTATTTGCGTTTTCATATAAAACTTCTGTAACTATTTGTGTACAAAAAATTGCGACTGAAAAACAGTATTTAAATTTGATATACAAATTTTTTTTTTCCAAAACAAAGTAGTTTTATCACAATTTTATCATAGCGCTATCGCAATTCTATTACATTTTCTTTACAGTTTTACCACCAGATAAGTGTGTATGATCAATAAATAATTGATTCCGACAAACATTTGACAAAGACAACTAGCTACCTACCTCGACTTGCTTCCAGGAAATTCCAGATTCCAGGTGGGGTGGGAGGGAGGTGGGAATGGGAATTGGAATGTGTCAGAGGAAGTCTGGCAGACTTGTCAGAGATAGTGAGAGACTGGAGACGTTCTCAAGGGGAGAAAGATTACTATCTAGAAGTTGGTGATGATGGAGGAACTATTTTGAGAGAGAGAGAGAGAGAGAGAGAGAGAGAGAGAGAGAGAGAGAGAGAGAGAGAGCAAAGCCAGCGAGGGACACGGTATTACAACGGATTCCATCGCTGTGATCAATGGTTTTATTGTATATACTCTGAAAGGCCTCAGGGTCAAACGTATCTCGTTTTTGTTTTACTGCACAAATTTTTGTTTTTTCAATTCCCAGAAAATCATCTCAGCAAAATTCAGGCTTTTTAAAGTTTGAATTACTTGAATTAAAAGGAAAAAAAGTTTTTTGGAATTGAAATATTGATGTTCAAAGCAAAGATTACCTGACCACTTTCAGGTAAAGTGGAAAGTTGGAATTGGGATAATGAGATAAATGAATAACTGGAAGAATATTGTAAATAAATCAGATGGAAAGAAAAAGTGATTATTCAAACTGATGCTATGAAAATGCATGCAGGATAAATAACAAAATGCTTGTAGAATAAATAACAAAATGCATGTAGAATAAATAACAAAATGCATGTAGAATAAATAAAAATAGAAAAAATGTGAGGATAGTACTAAGCACGTCACAATCTGAGTTTCTCATTTTAGTGAACATCAATATAAACGGAAGTAAAAGAATGAAAGAATAATAAGGGTAAAGAGAGGAAAGCTTAGAGAAAAGACTAGAGATAGACATAAAAGGAATAAAAAGAGAAACAAGAGAAGAAGAGAGGAGACTTCGACGAAAGGAATGGCAGACCAAAGCGAACATTAGACCAACACTTTGAAACGAAAAAGGAAAAACTAAAATCCTCTTTGATTCGACAGAAAGACGAAGCCAAGATTAGAACAACGGATTGGGACTCGCAAATCAAGTCAAATATCTCTTTTGCAAATCCCCCTTTTTTATGGTGGGGGGGGAGGGGGAGGGAGGGGGGAGGGGTGGGAGGAGGACGTTTTCCACTGATCTGCTAAAGGGATCGGATGAGGAGAGGCGAAGATAGAAAGCTCTGACAGTTTTCCTCTTCAGGAGCAAAAGCTGCGTTTAAAGTGTGCTAACAGTTCTCCATTTTTGGTTTCTGTTGAGGCAAATTGTCCGAGATGGGTCCTGCGATGGAAGTCGTGGGTGAAATGGGGTGAATTTGAACCGTTTTCAAATTAGGAAAGGGTTAGAAGTGCCGTTAAATTTTGGGGCATTTAATATTCGCGAATGGGTTAGCAAATGATTTTCTCTGTTACGACCTAAAACGCTGTTGGCTTTCGTGTTTTGAGAGAGAGAGAGAGAGAGAAGAGAGAGAGAGAGAGAGAGAGCAAAGAATCTTTTCTATATAGGAAAAACCAAGCAAAAAAAATATTCATAACATCATATAAAAGAAATCTTTTAAAATCAGACTTCTAGGTACAATTTTTGGAAGCATAAATTGATCCTTTGGTCAAATCCCGGATTAAGCAGCCAAATTCCATTAGGCCTGACGTGGAGGGGTGGTGGGCGAGGGGGAGGGGGAGGGGGTTGAGTTGTATGACCTCTTAATTGGGCAGGTGGATAAAATATACGTTGTAATCACTGTACCCAGGCATTACTACATTATTCACTTCATGTTGCTCTCTCTCTCTCTCGTCTTCAAAAGGTTCCAGATTTACCCCTGATACTGGGAACTTCTAAATGAACTCACAATCTATTATATACTCCATTCTTTATATTTCTCTCTCTCTCTCTCTCTTCTCTCCTACCTCTCCTCTTCTCTCTCTCTCTCTCTGCTTCTGCCAGTCACTCCCCAGAGCCCCAGGACACCGAAGAGGACTCAAGTGTGAAATCCTATGCCCTACTGGGGAAGATTTTTAGGAATTCAGTTTCAACGTCGCTCTTTTACTTTCAAAAGGAAGAAGAAGAAGAAGGAAAATAAAATATTATTATTTCTCTCTCTTTTTATCACCCAGAGAGAAACGTTACCAAAGGTCTCTTGTTTACATATTCAACTGTGTACTTAAAAGTGAACTGTAATTGACCTTGTCCTTTGATTTCACATAGTATTTGTTTACTCATTAATCGTTTGAATGTTAACCACCAAAACGAATCATTATTTTAATTTAAAATTACATATATATATATATATATATATATATATATATATATATATATATATATATATATATATATATATATATATATATATATATATATATATACAAGTGTGTGTGTGCATTTCCCAAAGCACGTACCATTTCTCCTTGTTATCAAATTCCTAAGACATTCCTAAACGTTTATGGTCCATTCCCATATGCATCAAGCAACTGAAAGTAAGGATAAACAAAAATATTAACCCACACAAAAATCCCAAACACTTTATCCGAATCATATGCTGCCATAATTCCTCTTACGTCGTCACCAAACTTTTGGGCGGGGAAGGGGGAGGGGGGGCAATCTCTTGGCCCTCTGCTCAGTGAGATCTTCAGTCACCGTGAAAGGCTCCTGGTACGAGGCGTCCTCTTATCCAAACTTCCCGTTAGAATCTGTTGGTCATATCGTACCCCGACTTCTTTCGCTCCCTTTAGCAACTTCGATCAGAGATCTGTCTGTCAGAGTCTTCTCTGCCTCGGGATGAGAGCAGATTTCGTCAGATGGGACTCTGAAGAGATCGGGTCTTTTGGTCGGGGATATTATCTCTGTTTTTAGCAAATGACCTTTTCGGTTATTGAAGACACCGCTAAATTTTTTAGCCCTTTAATATTAATATAACGAGACAGAGAGAGAGAGAGAGAGAGAGAGAGAGAGAGAGAGAGAGAGAGAGAGAGAGAGAGAGAGAGAGAGAGAGAGAGAGAGATACAACACGCAGGCATTATTGTGAAAACTGATATCATATTTAAATGTTAGACTATATCTATAAGCTTCAAACATTTTCGGCCTTTTTCATAGTGATGACGAGAGAGAGAGAGAGAGAGAGAGAAGAGAGAGAGAGAGAGAGAGAGAGAGAAGGGTTCTCTCTTTTCAAAACATGTATTTGACCTATCGGCCACATGAGAAATAGATGTTGAATGTTTATTCAACACTATCATTCGAAATGTTGACAGGAATCTAACGATTGTCCAAATCCTTCTATCAGGGCTTAGACTGGGGGTCGGAGACCCTTTCCTTCTTCCCCTTGCTTGCTTGCTTGATTTGTTCTGCTGGATGATTTCCAGAAGAGAGGGGTTGTTGGCGGAAGCATTGGGAGTTGTCTGTTGTCTTTTTGACACATACACACACACACCAGAAAGACAGACACAGACATACAGACATCAGGCAACAGAAAACAGACCATCCCTTGTAGGTAACTGATCCAAACCTTCTTTTTTAATCGCCCTACAGACACAAAACTGCTTTAAAAGATTACCAACAACTCTCTCTCTCTCTCTCTCTCTCTCTCTCTCTCTCTCTCTCTCTCTCTCTCGGATCGATTCGAGGATTTCTGCAAAGTCCAATTTCCTTTTTGAATGTGACTCTGTTCTTGCTCCTGCAGCTTTTTTTGCTGTTCAGTTGCTTTGCAGCTTCTGTTGTTGTGCACTTGCTTTGCAGCATTTAGTGTCTGATATTTCGTTTGAGAATTAGTAGTGCTCTTTGGGTCAATTTTTGACACTCCAGATGGCAATAGTTCCTTGTTCTTTGGTTATTGAAACAAATAAGCAAGCAAACAAATAAAAAATGGTTGTTTGGAAACTCTTGAGTTTAAGCTGTTTGTTTATTAGTGTTCTGAACCAAAGTTAAAATGAATGCGGTTAAAATGTTGAAATGGTAAAGTTAATCAATTAGGAGAGATAAGACTTGAAATAGTGAATGATTAAGCGCTCCTACAAAAGAGAAGAGACGATATTAATCACACCATATTAATCACCCTCTACCCATGGATTAATGGCTGAGTAATCCCAGACCTCGAAAATTTCATTTGACCTCCTTTAGTTGGTTGAAGTGAAAAAGAGAACTAACTGGAATAAACTGGAGAGAAACGAAGTATCCTACCACTGACGGAGGACTCGTGACTCTAGAGTAGTCACCCATCAATCCATTCTTTATAAGAAAATAGAATATGGAAAGAGGGATAACTATAGTATTTTTATTTGCCCCTTTCCTTCGTCAGACCCTCAATTGGACTGAAGTTAGGAGCGTAGATATGAACAGATTTTGAAGTTTGAGTGAATAACTAAATAAACTTACAAATATGGGAAGTGGAAATGGCAGAATAATTGGAATATTCCAAAAGAAAAGTGGACATATTGACAAAACAGTCAGAATTAACTGAGTGACATTTTGTAGCTACAAATCTTTTTCTCTCCCTGTTAGGGAACAATTAGGAGATTGTGCATAAACAGAGAATGAACAAAAAATATGAATAAATAAATGAATAAAGAGACAAATAAATAGATATATAAATTAAGCTCACTCAAATTACGACCGAAATGTAAACGAATTCTGTGAAAATCTTTGCAAAGTATATTTGGTTCATTGCTTTTACCCACGTTAGCTGACTCGATGCAATTGGAAAATTCTGTTTAAAAATTATGATATATATATATATATATATATATATATATATATATATATATATATATATATACATATATATGTATATATATATATATATATATATATATATATATATATATATATATATATATATATATATATATATATATATATATATATATATATATATATATATATATATATATATATATATATATATATATATATATATATATATATATATATATATATATATATATATATATATATATATTTGTGTGTGTGTATGTATGTGTATGTATGTATGTACGTATGTATTCAATATTGAAGTAGACAGATAGGAGAGATTTGAAAACGAAATGGAATCAAAATTAAGTCAATATTCTGTTGATGCTAGGAAGACGCAGGTGGTTTTGAAAGAGAAAAGAGAACTTATTCATAACAGCTTTAGGTCAAATACTATGACGAAAAATCTTCAATGAAATATGACTTATTCATTAACTCGAAAAATAACAGTTTCGTTACTAACAATCACTTATAATCTGCGATTATCTGATAAATTCAGTCCAAATGAACACTTTACTGAAATAGTTTGACTAGAAAATCAAGGAGATTATTAATAATCTGTAGGATTATTTTGTCTGATATCTCCCTACAAATCAAAATTCAGATTCTTCCTTTTCAATCATAAAACACAAAACTGGTTTTCTCTGCAAACGATTCTGCACCTCGACCAAAGGCTGTAACCTATCGAATTATTATTTCCCTTCCAGAAAGACGATGATTCTTTCAGTCGCCTCGAAGAGACGAATTCAAACTTTTTCGAGAAAAATACTTATAAATAACATTACCCTCTTCGATGCTAGGGGGTGGGGGAGGAACCCTGGAGGAGGTACTACGGCCACTGTGTACTATGGAAAAGAACTTTCTCTCTGGAAAAGTTTCCCAGTCTCCAACGGAATTAAAATTTTCGCCAAAACTCTTTCTTCTTCCGAAACTCTGGCTTTGGCTTTGTGGGAGTCTGCCCAAGTTAATTGCCACAAGTTAATGCTTGAACAAATTCTCTCTCTCTCTCTCTCATCTCGTCTCTCTCTCTCTCTCATCTCTCTCTCTCTCTCTCTCTCTCTCTCTCACGTAAAAAAACGAACGGGTGCATAGATTAAGCTTTATTCATCTTGTTTTTTGTTTTTTGTTTTTTTTAATCTCGATTCCATAACGTATCTCTCTCTCTCTCTCCCCTCTCTCTCATCCCTCTCTCCCTCTCTCTCTCTCTCTCTCTCTGCATCATTCGAGTGTTTCACAAAGTAAATTGTGAAAAAAGAACAAAAACTATTTCAAGATTTCAAACAAATAATAATAATAAATAATAATAATAAAAATAATAATAATAATAATAATAATAATAATATTATTATTATAAAGCTTTGGGAACCGGATTTAACAGGTCGGAATTACAAGTCATAATTACAGGTGGTAATTACGTCATAAGTAATTCTGGACGGTAAATGTTGATAACCCGTCAATGTAAATCTTGAAATTGAAATTCAACAATATCAATTATACACTTGTATTCTAATTTTCAATCTGATACAATGACCTGTATTGGACATTATGATGTGTATAATGTTTTGTGGTAGAGAGAGAGAGAGAGAGAGAGAGACCTTACCTTACAGACCTTACAGTTCGTTCGGGTTGGCCCCAGGTCCCTCAAGTGTGAGGCCGCCTAATAAGTCTACCAGAGAGTTGCTAGTACATCTTCCGGCATATTTTGCATCTTCCAATCTTGGATGGTCTGGGATGCAGTTTAGATATTTGTCGAGCTTATTCTTAAACATCTACGCTCACTCCTGATATATTCCTCAGATGAGCTGGCAACGCATTGAATAGACGCTGCATTATCGATGCTGGTGCGTAGTGGATTAATGTTCTGTGTGCTTTCCTTATTTTTCCTGGTATAGTTTTGGGCACTATTAATCTACCTCTGCTTGCTCTTTCTGATATTTTTAGTTCCATGATATTTTCTGTTATTCCTTCTATCCGTTTCCATGCCTGAATTATCATGTAGCGTTTCTCTTCTCCTTTCTAGACTATATAATTTTTAAGGATTGTAGTCTTTCCCAGTAGTCTAGGTCCTTAACTTCTTCTATTCTAGCTGTAAAGGACCTTTGTACACTCTCTATATGTGCAATATCCTTTTGATAGTGTGGGTACCATATCATATTGCAATATTCAAGTGGACTACGAACATATGTTTTATAAAGCATAATCATGTGTTCAGCTTTCTTGTTTTGAAGTGCCGTAACAACATTCCCATTTTTGCTTTACATTTTGCCAACAGAATGGCTATTTGATCATTGCATAACATGTTCCTATTCATCATCACACCAAGGTCTTTAACTGCTTCCTTATTTGTGATTGTCTCATTATTAGGTCCCCTATATGCATATAGCTTTCCTTCTCTGTCTCCTAATTTATTGATTCAAATTTATCAGAGTTAAATACCATCCTATTTTACCTCTGCCCAATCATATACTTTGTTAAGGTCTCTTTGTAGAGCGTTCCTATCTTCATCACAGTAATTTCTCTACTTATTCTTGTGTCATCAGCGAAACTACTCACTACCGAATCCTTAACATTACTGTCTATGTCCTTCAATCATAATACAAACAATATTGCAGCTAGCACCGTACCTTGTGGCACACCGGATATTACCTTGGTTTCATCCGATTTCTCATCGTTTGCAATAACTATCTGTTTCTGTTGTGTAAAAATTCTTTTAACCATCTTCCTACTTTATCTACGATATTGTGTTTTCTCATTTTCTTTGCTAATATATTATGGTCTACTTTGTCAAAAGCTTTTCCAAAGTCTAGATAAACCACATCTGTTGTTTCAATTTCCGCTTTTCATATTTTTGAATATGTTCTCACGGTGGACTAACAGTTGGGTTTGTGTACTTTTTCCGGGTACGAAACCGTGTTGTCCTATATTAAACAAATTATTTTTTTATTAAATGTTTCATAATATTTTTCTTCATTACCCTTTCATACACTTTCATAATATGTGATGTTAGACTCACAGGCCTATAATTACTTGCCTCTAGTCTTGATCCACTTTTGAAAGTAGGGGTGATATATGCTAATTTGTGCTCATCATAAATCTTGCCTGTATCTACACTTTGCCTTAATAATATTGCAAGTGGCTTTGCGATAGAATGAACTACTTTCTTTAACAAAATAGCAGGGACTCCATCCAGCCCTGCAGCAGCTCCATTTTAATTTCATTAATTGCCTGCACAATATCAGCTTCATTAATTTCTATGTCAGCTAAATATTCACTATTTTCGTCCCTTACTTCTATATCATTATCTTCATTATCTATTCTAGGGGTGAATTCTCTCATATCGTTCTGCCAGTATGTTGCTAATTTCCTTTTTTTCATTCGTTAATCTCCCTTCAATTCTCAGAGGGCCTATTTCTATTCTTCTTTTATTCATCTTCTTCGCATATGAGTATAATAGTTTGGGGTTTTTGCTTGATATTTAATAGGGTTTTTTCTTCCAAGTCCGTTTTTCATTTTCTTTTGATTGTATAATCTTTTGTTCTGCATTTTCTATCTTACTTTTTAGTTTCTATAACTTTCCATGCATTTTTTTCTTTTGCAAGACCTTTTTTCCACTTTCTGATTTTCTGGAACAAGATCCTTCTGTCTCTTGGTATGCATGAATGATGTTTACTTTTCTTCTTCGGTATATATTTTATCCACTATTTTCTCCAAATTTTTATATAATATCTCCGTATTTACCCTTATGTCATCACTTACGAAAATGTTATCCCAATCTTTGTTTAATTCTTCATTATTTTCTGACCATTTTATATTTTTTACTGTAGAAGTTGTATTTTCCATATCCTTCCCACTTTTTCATTTCTTGCTTATCTCTATTTTCACTTGCTTTGGAATGAACTGTTAATTCTATGACATTATGATCTGAAATACTCGCATTATAAACTATTATTTCTTTAACATAATTCATCTCGTTCACAAATACTAGGTCTAAAGTATTTTCCTTTCTTGTTGGCAGGTGATTTATTTGTTGAATGTTGTATTCTAGTAGCATATCTAATAGCTTTTCAAATTGCCTCTTATCTTCTGCACTACTATTACTCTCTTTTTTATATTACAAGTACAACCACAGTCTCCTATTCGTTTCTTTCCCATTCTACGAAAGGAAAGTTGAAGTCACCAGATAGGAGAATAGTCCAGTCCTTGTGATTTCTACATATATCATCCAATTTTTCAATTATTAAGTCAAACTCTTTAGTATTAGGAGGTCTATATATACTATGTTCATCAATTTTTCAGATTCAAATTCTACCGCTATTAGTTCACATTCTGAGTTACTATATTTCTCATATATTTTTCCTTGTTTTTTGTCTTTCCCATATATTGCGGTTCCCCCTTGATTCCTATTTTTTCTATCTGATCTATAAGTTTGGAACCCTTTTATTTGATCATCATTCCCAGTCTCTTGGGAATACCAGGTTTCACTTATATTCATTATATCTATTTTCTTTTCATTTTGGGTTAGTTCTTCTAAGTACTCTATTTTTCTTTTTGAGTTACTCGTAACTAAACCCTGCGCATTCATCACTATGATGGTTTGCGTGTTTTCTCCTTCATTTTAATATTGGTAGTAATAAGGATTTTCCCATGTCTCTTTCCTGTTCTGGTATGTTGTTCTTTTTTTCATTTCCAGAAATTTCTTACATTAAAAAATCCAACTTTTCCATAATATTTTGATCTTCCTTCATCATAAATTATTCATTTTGTGTCTGAATCTGCAATTTTCTGATGCTTTGAAATTTTTTTGCTGACACCTCTGCATATCTCATTGGTGGTTTGCTTTTCTCTTTTACCTGATATTCTTGATTTCTCTCTTTATTTGTTTCTTTCTTATTTTGGATTTTATTACTTGGTTGGTTATTTATTTGATTATGATTCATGGCTACAGGGTGCTATATTTGCATTTTTTGTCGAACTTACATCCTTTTCCTTCTTTTAGTTTTTTTTACATATTTTTGGATGCAGATCTCTGCAATCATCCCCATAGCCATCTAAGTATGCACATTTACCATATATTTCATAGTTTTTGACATACCTTAGGATGTTTGTAGTAACATCTTTCTCCAAATCTGCAATTCCCTCTTTTCAAAAGGTTGCAGATTTTGTCTTTCTTGTCTATTTTTTCCTCTTTCCCGTCATTGTGTAGATCTGGGTAGAGCCTCTTCGGGATTTGCTTTTCTGTTGTCATATCGTAATTTATTTCTTCGTAGGTATGCTGCTTTATTGCCTCATATGTAGTATCAATGAGTGTCTCTGCATCCATACTTTTATCTTGTTCTTTGTTTTCCTTATTTTTTTCTGTCATTTCATTTTTGTTTACTTCTCTTCCGTTTTCCTCTTCTTCTTTTTCTTCTTCTTCTCCTTCCTTCTCTTCTTCTTCATCCTCAACTATTTGTACATTCAATCTTGATTTAATAACATTGTCTATCCATGATAGACATGTTGAACAAAAAATTCTTGTATCTTTTCTCAAATCTTGCATTACCTCAGCACTGATGGATGGGTCGGAATGTTGCATGCAGCACATTTTCTGATTAGGTTTTGTGGGATTGACTATGCTATACCAACCCTTACACAGTTTGCCATGCTTTTGGCATTCTTTTTCCTAATGCATCAATTAGGATATTCACAAGATTCACCTTATTCATTTTCTTTATCGGAATATGTTGGTTTATGTATATTTTCTTTATGAGTCTCTTGACCACTTGGATTTTATTTGGAACTTCTTCAATTATTTTCAAGATGTTTTCATTAGATTTGTTCCAGTTTGAAGGATTATATCCTTCTAATATATCTATGAATGCTTTTGTATCTTTTTGGTTAGGACTGTTGCTGATTTCATAGATGAGAAATGCCAGTTCCCTTCCGCTACCTCATCGTATTGCGAATCCGCCAAGCAAGCCAAATTACGCCACCTCTTCCCGCAGTTGGAACTTACTGCCATCTTGTTCTGATTTCAGTATTACACTTGTTAACTAACTTAGAAGACGCTTTATCCTACTATTTTCACACTAATCTTATCACCGATAGTTCACGAACACTTCTAGATATTTCTCAAATTCTAGTCGTATGTTAAACTTGTGATATCTGTTGATTAATCTGATTCACGCGGGTACGTCTCACCAAGCAAGATGGCTACTACGAGAGAGAGAGAGAGAGAGAGAGAGAGAGAGAGAGAGAGAGAGAGAGAGAGATGAAATGAAACCATTTGAATAAAAGAAAATATATAGTCTCAAAATTCTAACATAAATTAGATTAATAATTTTTACCAAAAGGGTGCTGATTTTGCCCTACGCCTCGTATGTCACCAAGCCAATGACCACATGCCCTGCAACGCCAGTTATTCCCTGTTAACCACTAAATCAATATAATAGAATTTAAATTCGATAATTTCAGAAAGTTTGAAAATGATTTAATTGTGTGACAATAAAATCAAAGCAATTATTATATAAGCCCAGAAATGTATGACATTTTGGTATCAATAAGAACAGTGATTGTAAAGTTTAATTTAAAAATAACTACAAAGGCAACATAGAATCAAAGACGACGTTTAACTAAATCGCAATTCAAAGGTATAATGAAAAATAAAATTCAACAAAATATCAATAATTAAAATGAAAACAGTTACTCAGATATCAATCCAACTCGAGCTCACAGAAATGAATAATTCATTCGTAGACTGCTTCAAAGGGAGAGAGAGAGAGGAGAGAGGAGAGAGACGGAGAGAGAGAGAGAGAGAGAGAAGGGGGGGGGGGGGGGGGGTCGTGGTTCATCACAGTTACAAGGCTACCTGTAGTCAGAGAGACACACTCAAAGAAAAAAACACAAAGGAAGTCAGTGTGTATTTTCTGTGCGTAAGAGAGAGAGAGAGACGAGAGAGAGAGAGAGAGAGAGGAGAGAGAGAGAGAGAGATTCCCTTCACTATCACACACTACAGTCGCAATCCATGGCTTATGAATACAGTGCATGATGATGCAGCTCTATATTTAAATGCCCTTCCACTATCATGCACTACAGCCGTATATCCATGGTATATTAATATAGTGCATGATGAAGCACACTATATTTATGGTTCCCCTTTCACCATCACATACTGTAGCCTTATTTCCAGGCATATGAATATAGTGCAGAATGATGAAACACTATTTCTGATTCCTCTTCTCTATCACACACTATAGCCATATATCCATGATTATGAGTATAGTGCATGATGATGCAACATTTTATTTATGTAACAGTATGGTGTAAAGTGATAAAACACTGTGCTCATCCCTTTATTTATGATTCCCTTTCACTATCACGCACAGTAGCCATTTGCACCAGCGCAGAGGGGATGGTATTCATAACTTAAACAATATTTGGGCCATGATAAATAATTTCACCTCCGCCACAAACAATGTTGTGGAGTCTGATGTGAAATGTAAATGAATATAACTGGCTGACTGTGTTTCTGCTTTGTGTTTTTGATCTCAAACAACTATCAGTCTTTTACTTTGTGTGCGCGTGTTTGCAGAAGCTAATCACACGTAAACAATTATGATGCAATCAACAGCTCCTGAAACATTTTAAAACGGGTATAATTAACTGTGGGTGAGTGGGCCAGAAGTAATTATATGAACACATAGGTCATTAAGACTTTTGTCACCTATGGCATTAGAGATTTTAAGAGAGGAATGGCATATGTAATTAATGTGTGTGTGGTGTGTGTGTGTGTGAGAGAGAGAGAGAGACGAGATTGAGAGAGAGAGAGAGAGAGAGAGAGAATTTGTACCACTATAAAGAGAACATCTTTTTTGTATATAACTGACGTCTATACACTGGGGAATATTCTGCTGACCTGAAGTGGAAGGAATTATATCCTTAGCAGGATATTGGGGGAGAAAGAGTGAAAGGTCCTTTTATGCTGGAAATGGGATGGAGAGAGAGAGAGATTCTCTCTCACCCCAGATAGACTGGAAGGAGTCGACATAAAAAATTTAAAGATTTTATTGGCAATTCTGAAAAAGATATACAAATAACTGCAAAAAATATAATATAAAACATGATCCAAATCTAAATTAAAAAACAAAAAACAAATTATTTTGTGTGGAGGAGATTTAAAAAATATTGAACAATACTTCACAAGGCAAATAAATAAATCTAATAAAAAAAATATAAGAAAATATACCAGATGAATAAAAACGGAAGCCGCATTTCACAATAAAAAAAGAAATAGAAATATATGAGATAAAAAATGTATGAAATTTAAGAGAATTTATGTCAAGTTTTGAATATGGAAATTCGACTAATAGGCAACTTTGGTCTAATGTTGCAATGTGATGGATTTTCAACCATTTATTTTTTTCATTATTAAAGTAATAATAAGTCTCTCTCTCTCTCTTACTCTATGTTTTTTGAGTTCTCCATTAATTAAAACCACCTAATTAATATTGTCAATTCAATAATGCTGCACACACACACACACACACACACTCACAAAGAGAGAGAGAGAGAGAGAGAGAGAGAGAGAGACTGCAAAAAATGCAAAGACTGAAAAATTGGCATTCAAAGGAAATTTGACCAATGGCAATATAAGGCATATCAGCCAAACCAATGGACCATGGCATACATATGGTAACAACACCATCCACCAACAGTTTCAACAATACAAAACATTACCAGTATCAGCAGTGATAGACAGGAAATCACTACTTAATAACTTTGCCTTTCGATGCCCCACATGTTAAAGGTGTGTGGGGGTCGAGCTCGACCCGAGAAATTCTCAGAAAAGGGGGAAGGACAAACCGGGCAAGGCGAATGAGGTTCTGGACATAACTGTAATGTGTGTTCTGCTGGCCTCTTGCAGGTCGATCACACCCAGATTCGAGATAGACGATGATTTATGGGAAAAAAAAAAATTTTTCTTAAACACTCCTCGGGTCATGTTAATTGGAGACTAATTAGTAAAAGATCAGGGGTTGAATTTTGTGGCCAAAAATAGAAGTAAGAGCAATGTTAATTCTTACCCAGGTGCAGCAGCAAAAAAGATAGCTGATGCAGTGAAAAAAAATCAGGGTAAATAATAGAGAAGTGTAATCATAGTGCAGGGAGGAGGAAATTACCTGTTTCTAAAAGACGGAAGAAATGGCCAGACAGAAGGTTAAGGTTTAAGTCAAGGATGACGTTTGAGCTTAAGGTTTAAGTCAAGGATGAGGTTGAGGTTAAGGTTTAATTCAAGGATAAGATTTGAGTTAAGGATGAGGTTGGAGGTTAAGGTTTGAGTCAAGGATGAGGTTTGAGGTTAAGGTTTGAGTCAAGGATAAGGTTTGAGGTTAAGGCTTAAGTCAAGGATAAGGTTTGAGGTTAAGGTTTGAGTCAAGGATGTGGTTTGAGGTTAAGGTTTAAGTGAAAGATGAGGTTTGAGGTTATTGTTTTAGTCAAGGATGAGGGTGAGGTTAAGGTTTAAGTCAAGGATGTTGTTTGAGGTTAAGGTTTGAGTCAAGAATGAGGTTTGAGTCAAGGATTAGGTTTAAGTCAAGGATGAGGTTTGAGGTTAAGGTTTAAGTCAAGGATGTGGTTGTAGGTTAAGGTTTGAGTCAAGGATGAGGTTGAGGTTGAGGTTTAAGTCAAGGATAAGGTTTGACATTAAGGTTTGAGTCAAGGATGAGGTTTGAGATTAAGGATTAAGTCAAGGATGAGATTGTGGTTAAGGTTTAAGTCAAGGATAAGGTTTGAGGTTAAGGTTTGATTCAAGGATGAGGTTGAGGTTAAGGTTTAAGTCAAGGATAAGGTTTTGAGGGGTTGGTTTTTTTTTAAAGTTTAGTCAAGGATAAGGTTTCAGGTTAAGGTTTAAGACAAAGATGAGGTTTCAGGTTAAGGTTTGATTCAAGGATGAGGTTGAGGTTAAGGTTTAAGTCAAGGATAAGTTTGAGGTTAAGGTTTAAGTCAAGGATAAGGTTTCAGGTTAAGGTTTGAGTCAAGGATGAGGTTTGAGATTAGGGTTTAATTAAGGATGAGGTTTGAGGTTAACGTTTGAGTCAAGAATGAGGTTTTAGGTTAAGCTTTAAGTCAAGGATGAGGTTCAAGGTTAAAGTTTGAGTCAAGGATGAGGTCTGAGGTTAATGTTTGAGTCAAGGATGAGGTTTGAGGTTAAGGTTTGAGTCTAGAATGAGGCTTGAGTCAAGGATGACGTTTGAGTCAAGGGTTAGGTTTGAGGTTAAGTTTTAAGTCAAGGATAAGGTTTGTGGTCAAGGTTTAAGTCAAGGATGAGGTTTAATGTTAAGTTTTGAGTCAAGGATGAGGTTTGAGGTTAAGGTTTAATTCAAGGAAGAGGTTTGTTGTCAATGTTTTAGTCAAGGATGAAGTTTGAGTCAAGGATGAGGTGTGAGGCTAAGGTTTAAAGTCAAGGATGAGGCTTGAGGTTAAGGTTTGAGTCAAGGATGAGGTTTGATGTTCAGGTTTAACTGAAGGATGAGGTTTGAGTCAAGGATGAGGTTTGAGGTTACAGTTTAAGTCAAGGATGAGGTTTAAGGTTAAGGTATAATTCAAGATGAGGTTTGAGTTTAAGGTTTGAATAAAGGATGAGGTTAAGTCAAGGATGAGGTTTGAGTTTAAAGTTTGAATAAAGGATGAGGTTAAGTCAAGGATGAGGTTTGAGTTTAAGGTTTCAATAAAAAGGATGAGGTTAAGTCAGGATGAGGTTTGAGTTTAAAGTTTGAAATAAAGGATGAGGTTAAGTCAAGGATGAGGTTTTGAGTTTAAGGTTTGAATAAAGGATGAGGTTAAGTCAAGGATGAGTTTTGAGTTTAAGGTTTGAATAAAGGATGAGGTTAAGTCAAGGAAGAGGTTTGGGTCAAGGATCTTTATTTGAGTCTAGAATTGAGTTAAGTTTCATGTTGAGTTTAAATTTGAAATTGAGTTCTAATTTGAGTTCAAATTTGAGGTTGAGTTTAAAATTGAGTTCAAATTTTATTTCGAACTCAAATTTGAGTTAAAATTTGATTTTGAGTTCAAATTTGATTTTGAATTCAATTTGAGTTCAAATTTGATTTTGAATTCAAATTTGAGGTTTAGTTGAAATTTTATTTCAAATTTTATTATTAGGTTAAATTTGATGTTGAGTTAAAATTTTGATTTTCAGTTTAAATTTGATGTTGAGTTCAAATTTGAGTTAATATTTGGTTTCAAGTTCAAATTTTAATTCAAATTTGATGTTGAGTTCAAATTTGATTTTTAGTTCAAATTTGAGTTCAAATTTGAGTTCAAGTTTGAGTTAAAATTTGATGCTGAGTTCAAATTTGAGTCCGAATTTAATTTTGAGTTCAAATTTGAGGTTATGTTCAAATTTGAGTTCAAATTTGATGTTGAGTTAAAATTTGCTTTTGAGTTTAAATTTGAGGTTACGTTCAAATATGAAATTTGGTGTGAGTTTAAATTTGAGCTCAATTTTGAGGTTGAATTAAAATTTCAGTTCAAATTTGATGTTGAGTTCAAATTTGGGTTTAAATTTTATTTTGAGTTCAAATTCGAGTTCAAATTTTATGATGTGAAGTTCAAATTTGAATTCAAATCTGCGGTTGAGGTCAAATTTGAGTTCAAGTTTGATGTTAAGTTCAAATTTGAGATTCAAATTTGAAATCAAATTTGATTTTGAGTTCAAATTTGAATTTAAATTTGAGTTTGAGTTCAAATTTTAGGTTTAGTTCAAAATTGATTTTGATTTCAGATTAGAGTTAAAATTTTATTTTGAGTTCAAATTTGAGTTCAAATTTGATTTTGAGTTCAAATTTGAGGTTAAGTTCAAATATGAATTCAAATTTAGTGTGAGTTCAAAGTTGAGGTTGAATTTAGGGCTGAATTCGTTTTTGATGTTGAGTTCAAATATGAGGTTAAGTTTAAATTTGAGTTTAAATTTGAGGTTAACTTCATCTTATTTATGTTCAACGCTCTGCAAGTAGTGATCCGTCTCTCTCTCTTTGTGTGTGTTATTCTTCACCAAGAGGAGGAGGAGGACTTCCTTCTTATCTATATTATATATCCACTATATATATATAACATATATATATATATATATATATAATATTCTTATATATAATAAATAATATAATACATATATATATATTGTAAGGGTATTGAGCCCCTCTTGTATTGTTTTCCTTGTCTCGGATGATCGAAACGGTTGTTTCGGGTTGTTTCCCCGTGAGGGTCGTTTCACCTCTTGTTTATTGGTAGAAGAGGTGGAAGTAAGGTAACGTCCGACAGCCTGTGTCTGACTGCTTCAGTCAGTAAGATACAGAGACCTGAGAAGGTTATAAGCAGCATGGGGGTTCCTTGCAGTCACGGTTGGATTCCGTCATGGCTATTTGATTACGACTCAGGACCTGCAGGGTTAAGGACGAGCATCAAGATGTTCAGCAGAGCCAGTTTTGTCTGGGTTAGCAGCTTCGTCTGTGTTATGTTGAGGACACGGCTTCAGAGTTGGTTCCTTGGTTGTATTTGATCTTAGTACGGCTGTTGATACACTCGGGCAAATGAATTCACATCCATTAAAGATATTGATGAAGACATTGAATACTTGGAAGACATCTTGCATGACGATAAAGTGCTATTTACGCATTAAAGATTCCTATTCATCTATGATAAATATTAAGAGGAGTATTTCAGTGTAGCTTATTAATTCCATTCTTATTTGGTTTATAATTACAACAGGTCTTTCGTTTTTTTCTCTCTCTCTCTCCATAGCTCTGTTTCTTTCTCAGATCAGCGGTATATTTCTGTCTCGCTGAAGCTCGGCTACTATAATCTGTTTTTTTTTTCATCTGTCCATCCCGCCTGTGGTGTTTTGTATGGTAACACTGCGTCCCGGGCTTAGATAGTTACATTCGGCGCTTACCTTCAGCGATTTATCATATCCTATTACGAATATTAACGGTGTAATTCGCATTCAGTAAATTATTAAAACACTTTTCAGTTGCAAATGTACACCCAGATATCCTTTTATTTACCTAAAACCTACAAATAGCGTAACTATCTAAAGCCCGGGACGCAGTGTTACCATACAAAAACACCACAGGCAAATGGACAGATGAAAAAAAACAGAGTATAGGTAGAACCATTCAAAAACTAAGGAGGCACCGAAGTACAAGACGTGTGCCTAGATAAATTTCTTTGCTTTACCAATGAAGACCCTTTTATAAACAGTTTCATTGCCAGGCAATACTTAAAAGAATTTATTTTTAAAAACCGACGTTGACCATGTGAACCCTGATGCTTGGCTGCTTGCTTCCTTCTTCCCCTCTCTCTCCAGATAGCCGACGTCCCCAGCCCCACCGATGTTTCCGGCTATGGCACCTATGCAGTGCAAGCAGGAGCAAACTTCGCAGGTTCGGAGATCGAGGAGGTTGGCGCAACTGCCTGTTGAGATTGGGATTACGTAAAACAACGAACCAGCACTTCGACGATGGGCTGTTATTATTTTCTCGCCCCGCCCACCTTTTTGTTTTTAGATGCTCTTCGGAGGGAAACTACCCTCTTCATTACATTTTAACGTCACACTGATGAGGAACACCGTTCAAGTGTTCGAAAGTCTTTGTTTTATATTTTTACATGGAAATATATTTTTATATATAATTGTGGATATTTTTTAAACAAAATGAAATGATTGTTTAGAGATATAAATAATTTATAAATAAATAAATAAACAAACAAACAAACAAAACAAACAAACAATTAATAATACAATAATAATAATTCATATTAATAAATACATGATAAATAAATACATAATTAATAAATACATAAAAAGAATAAAAATTGAAATAAAATACAGACATAAAAATAAAATATATATATATATATATATCTATATATATATATATATATATATATTATATATATATATAGATATATATATATATATATTATAGAAATAGTAAATAAAAAATAATTAGTAATAAATATACATTTGAAGAAATTGTTAAGTAAATGAACAAGTATCTTTGCAATATATAGAAATAGTAACGACTCTAATGCAATATTTGAACGTGAGGGACAAAATGATTGTTAACCGACAATAAAATAAATAAATAAATAAATAAATAAACTATAAATAAATAAATAAATAAATAAATAAATAAATAAATAAATAAATAAATAAATAAAATAAATAAATAAATAAATAAATAAAATAAATAAAATAAATAAAAATAGTAAATAAGATAAAATAAATAAAATAAAATAAAATAATAAAATAAATAATAAATAAATAAATAAATGAATAAAATAAAACTAATAAAATAAATAAATAAAATAAATAAGTAAAAATTTTAATAATTTGTTAAGTTAATAAATAATCTTACTAAATATGATACAAAAAGTACCAACGAAAATATAAATTTTAAATTTATGAAACAAAAATTATTTACGAAAAGCCAGTTCACGAAACATTGATATGATTCAAAACACTATCCTTCAATATTTCTGGTGATTGAAAGTTTGGTCGGAAAAAAGTATATTGTAAAAAAAGACTTTTTTCCCTCAGGTTTGTTCCCAACTTTTGGGAAAAAAGAATGATGGGAAAATATTATCCTTCAATATCACGGGTAATTAAGACTTCATCATCAGATTGTTTAATTAAACAACACAAATCTCTAATTCTGGGATCCAGAGAATTAAAATTGAAACGATGAAAAATTTGAACATTTTTTTTTTGCAGAATTCTGATAAAGTCTCTTGTGAAATTTGACCTCCTCTAATTAATTCCAGCTTCATTCGTTCACTGAATATCCATCACCAGAATACATAACGAACATTAATCTCCATTCTAGGGCCAAAGAGAACTACATTTGAAACGTTGAAAAATTTGACATTTTTTTTTTTCAAAGGCAGAAAGCTGCAATATAAAATTGAAATTCAGAGACGTGTAATAACTGTACCTTACATCTTTTACAGACTTCTGAGTTACCGTAGTCACTGAAATGTACGATTTGTTTATTTGCATTTTTATATAAAAATTCTGTAACTATTTGTGTACATCTCTATCTGTGTGTGTGAATGTATATGTATATATAATTATATATATATATTAATATATATATATATAATATTAATATATATATAATATATATATATTTATATTACACATACAAACACACACAAACACAATTACAAACTTCAGATGTATTTGCCAAAATAGATTTAACCCGAGCCAGGAAACCTCGGTAGTTAAACATGCAATTTCATGCAGATTCAATACCTGTGCATATTGAAGACCCCAACTTGTGTGTGGCACTAGGCAGAAGCTGTTTCGCCAACTGCACCTCCGTTCTTTCCTACCGCCCCAAAAGGTAACAGTTTGTAATGGTTTATAGAGGATGCATCAATCAGGTTTTGCCTTCGTTCTCTTGGAATTCCCCGAGGATCAGGATGTGGTAAAGTCTACGGACGTTGGACCGACAGTTTCGTACGTCCTGGTTTTCATATTGCTATGTATTTGTGATTATAATTAATTTTTTTAAATATTAATATTCTTTTTTTTTCCTGTCAGAATTAAATTATGTAAAATAGGAGCCTAGTATATACTTGTATAAATAAAATGCACACACAATTATGGTAATATGAACAAATCTAACGTTGAGTATGTCACTGTCAAAACAGCCAATTTGTTGTTACTCAATCACCTTCCGTCCCTCTCTCTCTCTCTCTCTCTCTCTCTCTCTCTCTCTCTCTCTCTCCGTGTGTGTGTGTGAGTTAATATATAAATGGGTGTCTGCTTAACTGTCAGTTATAAAATTATGTTTTATTTTTATTACCTGCTTTTCTGAATGGGTATTCCTCTCTCTCTCTCTCTCTCTCTCTCTCTCTCTCTCTCTCTCTCTCTGCTAATATATTTCAGCAACGGTGTCTTGCATATGTTTACAATTTTACTTTCATCTCTAAAGAATATTTCTTTTAGGCACGTCCCCCTCTCCTTCTGTACTAATTTAAAATGTCGTGTCTCTTGGGTAAAACAGCTAATACACATCAATTTTTCTTTAATAAAGTCTAAACTTTGTACCTCCCAGCTTATATTCTTAAAGCACGCCCAAATTTTAATATTGTTTTTAAAACAAGTCTCGTTTTGAGTAAAACATTTAGGTTCGGTGTCCCTCGGGAAATATGTTGTGGCTCTAGGCTGACAATGTTGCCAATTTCATTGAAACTAGACCACTGATTTTCTTTAATTCCCTGTACAAATTGGAGTGTTGCAAGAGTCCATCCGCATGTGAATTTTTTATTATATATATAATAAACAAAATTGTCCAATGTGCTCTACAGGTGGAATCCCTCTCTCTCTCTCTCTCTCTCTCTCTCTCTCAAGAAGACATTTTAAAAATACCTTCGTGAAAACCCACCCCAAACCTTTGGAACTTGGCCCCAACCCCAACTCCCATCCATCGCTTCCTAAATGGTCCTTAATGTATTTTCCAATGGCCCCATTCTCCCCTGCAATTGCTAATTCTTGGTCCGCCATCACCATGCCAGGACCCATTATTGCATCAGGCTGAAATATGATCGCCTTTTTATCGAGTGGAAGGAAGCGGGTTGGAATATCTATTGTGATTATATACCCGAGTAAATTTGGGTCGTTTTCTCTATCCTCTGATACGTACCACCACCAAGGGTCAATTTCAGTTGCTGAAATATGATCGATTTTTACCAAAACATGAATACCATTGACATCCAACTCCTGTCTTTGAATTCCTCATCTTTTGAACTACATATCTCGTCATTAATCCACCAAAAGTTGCAATTTTGAATGAGAAGGATACGTATAATCCTTTTAAAGGATGGAAGGACAAAGCCCTTCTGTGAAGTGAGGTGGAGATAGGAGAGCTATCGGATCAATGAACCAGTCTTTGTGAAAGGAAGTAAAAGGTTCTTAATTGTGAAAGGAAAGTGTCTCTAAGTGACATACAGAGGATGCTGTGATTATCTATTCTTGGATGCTATATACTGTCAAGAGGAGAGATTTTAACCTGATCTATTGCACGCCTGTTTACCCCAGAGAAAGAGAGAGAGATGAGACGGGAGACGAGAGCGAGATGAGACGAGAAGAGAGAGAGAGAGAGAGAGAGAAATGCACCCGTATGACAAAAATCAACAATACAATCAACGCATTCACACACAGACTCTTCACTCGTATATCGACAACACAATTCTTCACAAAACTCCCCGATTCCAAAGTGATAAACTCTGATCAATTAAAAATCAAATAAAGATCACAATGGCTGTTTCCGGTGATCAGTGAATGCTGCAAAACATTTACCCTCCTAATTCGGCGATATTTTTGTTGTAAATCTGTTATAGCGAACATTTTCTGTCCTGTTGAAAATTATCCACGAGTTTTTGAATTTTGGGAAATATTTCTTCATTATATGCAGTGATTTATATATCATGTTGCACAGAATAAAGCCCGTTGCCTTTTTGAATAAGTGATTATCATTATTTTTTTGGGGGGAGGGGTGGGGTGTCTATCACAGTCCTTCAATTCGACTGGATGGTATTTATATTGTGGGGTTCCGAGTTGCATCCTGCCTCCTTAGGAGTCCATCATTTTCCTCACTGTGTGTGCTGTTTCTAGGAGCACACTCTTCTGCATGAGTCCTGGAGGTATTTCAGCCTCTAGTTTTTCCAGATTCCTTTTAAGAGACCTTAAGACTGTCCTATGTCCCTATGATTATGGGTACTATTCCGTACGTTTATTGGTGGGGTTGGGTTTTGACCATAATCATTGCGACGCCAGTTTATACTTTAGCAT
>NC_087223.1:787829-830329 GCF_015104395.2 Macrobrachium nipponense
TTTGGAACAAGATTTTTGAATGGCTGTTTTGAAACTCGTGTGAAAGGTTAGGTCTGTTTATAAGCTATTTCAAACCATCCTTTGGGAATCGTTGAAAATCAAACTTGTGTCTTAAGACTCGTACAAAAGATGGGTCAGTTTGTACACAATTCTGGACTGTCTTTTGAGACTTGTAAGGGAAATAAGGTCTATTCTTAACTATATTTTTGGATTATTCAAAAAGATAGGTCTGTTTTTGAAAATTTTAATTTTTTAGACTTGTACCAATGATAGATTTTTTTTCTTATATTTTTTCAACATTTTTTTTAGACTAGTCCAAAAAGTAGGCCTATATTTAAAACTATCTTAAACTATCTCTTGAGACGAGTCACTTTTAAACTATTTTGAATTAACTTTTCAGACTCGTCCAAAAGATAGATCTAGTTCTTAAACAATTCTAAAATATTCTTTGAGACTCATTCAAAAGACAGGCCTAGTTTTTTTAAACTATTCCAAAATATCTCTTGAGAATCTTTCAAAAGATGAGAGATAACATCACCAAGAAAAACGAGCACTAGGCCTAACGGAGACTTCCAACCCATCGCCTCGACATCCTATGAGTCTTGAGGGAGAAGATCTGGAGCCTCTCAGAGGTCTGACGTCATCAGGTTCGTCTCAAGTTTCAAGGATCCTATGAAATGACGTTTGAGAGTTTAATTAAGACGAGGAAAATTATATCAACGGTTTCATTGCGACTCTCTCTCTCTCTCTCTCTCTCTCTCTCTCTCTCTCTCTCTCTCTCTCTCCGTTGTTGTTGTTTTTATTTTGTAAATGTGTACGTTTAAGCGATTCGAGAAATCGTCTTTTGCAAGCGAAAAAAAATCAGAGGGAAGACCGAGTTTCAAATCCCCCCCCCCCTCCCTCTCCACCCCCCTCCCCGCCGGGTACGAAAAATTCTGGTTCATTAGGCCTAATGCGAAATGCAAAGCAGAGAGAGAGAGAGAGAGAGAGAGAGAGAGAGAGAGAGAGAGAGAGAGAGAGAGAGAGAGAGAGAGTCTTTTAACGAGAATTACGGGCAAACGGATGTTTTACAATCAGAATAATTAAGGTTTGCAGCTTTGGGAAATCTCGCTTTTTCGACAATTCGGAGGAGCAGCGATGAGATGGACCACTTTTGGGGTGTAAGAACAAACAGATGGACCACTTTCGGAGTGTATACACTTTGCAAACAACTTCATTTTGCTTTACTGAATCCTCAACAAAAGCCAGAATAAACTCTGCATTCGCAAACTGCAAACAACTTCAGACTTCTTTAGCCAAAATCCCTGAGGGATCCAAAGCCGAGATATTCCTGTATTCCAACGTAACACTGACGACAAAACACCAATTCTCTAAAGGCTACAGAGAACTACATTCGTTCACAAAACACCTACGTTATCTTACAGATCGTAAGATTAAGTGCTAAGTATTGTGAGTATTGTAAGATAGCCCAAAGTATTTTAAGGAGGAAATAACATGATGTGAAATCATATTATAGGTCCAGGCTTCATTTTCAGTATCGGTGAGGTGGCGTATCAAAAGGCACCTAGGCCTAGCAAATGCATCATTTTTGCATGTTATATCTTCCGTCGATCTTAAAACGATCATATAAACAAATAAAGTAAAATCTAAACGATTCAATCCTCCATAAAATTTATTATGCAACCACCCAAAACGAGCGAAAGATTCAGAGAAGAAAATTAAACGTTCGCTGGTCCATCTTTCCGCTACGATTATCCGCTTCCCTGGCACTAAACCCTTTTGGGAATTACGAAATACTTTGGTGTCATAAACTTCAAATCTTCGTCTTCTTTCAATACCCTTCAGGATTCCTCGCGCATGGGCGCGTCTGAACGCTGGAAACAACGTTCATGCGTTCAGCGAACGCTCCGCGTTCACGTACACACTTCCTGAACGAAGCTTCTTCTTACGAGAAGCTACTTCAGAGTGAAGTTTACCTTCGCAGAGTCTCTTAAAAGTTCAGTACTGTGATTCTACCTAAAATTATGTATTCAAATTGCCCCCTCCGTCGGCATCCACGTGGAAAGGTATCCTATTAACATTTGGGGACCATCAAATCCCATCTCATTTCAATGAAGGGGCCATTAGGCCCCACCCCAAAAAAAGAAATATTTCGGATGCAATTCTGAGCCACATCTTAGCTCCTCGGAAAAAAAAATTGTTGACCAGAAGCCAGTTTTTATATATAAAACATATAAGATGGAAGGTCATCTTCGCTTTCAGAGAGAGAGAGAGAGAGAGAGAGAGAGAGAGAGAGAGAGAGAGAGAGAGAGAGAGAGAGGTTTAACCTGATATCATTTTGCTGACGTCAACAATATCTATTTTCAGCCCAATCCCTTTTCTCATAAGCTTATTAGTATTCATTTTAAGTAGGACTACTTTCAATCAGTATTTAGAGGATATCTTCCAGGAACGAGGGAACGAGAGAGAGAGAGAGAGATAAAAACAGTGTCATCAACGTAGGCCTAATGTCAAATAGTCCTATTTTAGAGCAATATTTTGTATATGCGTTCCTGAAAACTGAGAGAGAGAGAGAGAGAGAGAGAGAGAGAGAGAGAGAGAGAGAGAGAGAGAGAGAGAGAGGCTAAAACATTAGGTAACAAATGAGGTATACAGATATTAGTGACGAATTTTTTAGGGGTTACGTCACGAATAATCAATTTCTTCATTTTCTCTCTTATATTGGCGTACTTTAATTCAGCATTTAGGATATATCTTCCAAGTATGAGAGAGAGAGAAAGAGAGATGAATACTATTGTTAAATATACAGAACATGCTAAAAAAAACATTAGAAAACAGAATGTCCTGTAAAACCTTCTTTCATAAAAAAAAAGGAATTCTAACAAACAATATATAGATCATTGAAGTGAACGGTATAGAACATTCCCTCAAACATTAAATGAAGAAAAATACTCTATATTACTCTATAATAACTATAGAACTCTATATTGACTATAATGCTCTATAAAATAGTGAATTCAATTGACAGGTTCCTTCACTGCGACATAACAAAGGGAGGGAGGAAATGGAATACTGGAGTTACCCATTGAACGCGCCTTCGTGTGGAGGGCTCTCCATCCCAGAGAGAGAGAGAGAGAGAGAGAGAGAGAGAGAGAGAGAGAGAGAGAGAGAGAGAAGGCAAAACACCTTAAGTATGAATTGCACTTTTGTCGACATAAAAGAACCGTTCAAGGCTCCACTATTTGGGGGTGGGATGGGGGTTTGGGAGGGTGCCGGTGGGGACGGGGAGGAATTGGCGCCTGTGCTTGTAAAGCCACTCAAAGCGATTATGTTTCGCTTTCAGTGTCCGGTAAAAATATTCTTTGGTAATGGACTGGTTTTGAATACACTCTCATCTCTCTCTCTCTCTTCTCTCTCTCTTCATCTGCTCTCTCTCTCTCTCTCTCTCTCTCTCTAGCCCCTTCAAATCAGATATCTTCTCCTTGTTCTGTTGTGTTTGTAACTGGTGTTGATAGATATCGTTGCTTGAGCTTTTATTATTATTATTATTATTATTATTATTATTATTATTATTATTATTATTATTATTATTATTATTATTATTATTATCGAGCGATACGTTAATAATTTAGGTGTAAAAGATGACAGTAAAGAGTTAAAAGGACTGATTGGTGGTATAAATGTGGATATAAATGTGTAGGTTAAAAGTGATGTCTATGGTGGATTTTTTTTATTTTTTTTAAATAAGAAATGAATATGTTTTGTGTGTATGAATAAGAGAAATACAAGGCCTTGAATTCCCCATTCCATAATTCATTTATTTAATTCCATAGCCTTATACGTAACAACAAGCCAGTCTTCCCTCATAAGATTCCATTCAAAATCAGACTCAGACAGTTTTGCAGACAGCCCCTCTCTCCTCCTCCCCCCCACCCCCCACAGGACCCCTTCCTCAGAAGTCTTGCAGGAAAACCCATAGATCTCATCGGTCGCCTCAGCTACTATACTTCTATATCAACCTTCTTCTTTTACCTTAGGATTCCCCTACCTTCCCCAAAGGATCTTAAATTCCCCCCCTACCCCCTCTCCTCAAAATTGTCTGGGTGAATTCTCCCCTCCTAAATCCTTGGACTCTCTCTCTCTTTCTCTTTCCCTCTCTGTCTCTCTCTCCTTGGCGAAGAAACTGAATAGGATTCAGCCTCCCCTAAAACCGAGACACACACAGTCATCGTTTCCCAGAATCCTTTGCAGACAGAAGCCAAAACTGAACCGAAATAAAAACTCGTAGAGAACAAAAGGGGAAGTTTGCATCTTCCCTCTTCCACCTGAAACCAGATGGTCATTTTGGGGGATTTGTTTTTTCGACCTAGTATATATCATATCTCTTGGGATTCGTCCACGTTACAGACGCAAAAGTGTTATCAACATGTTGCAGACTTGTTGCAAATACATGTCATATACAAGTTGAAAAACAATCTCAGAAACTTGTCACCTATATGTCATGAACAAATCGAACAGAATTCTATCAACCTCTGTTCAACCAATCATTAACAGGCTGGAAACGAGTTAATGTGTTAGACTTATCGCGCACAAATCACAAGCAAGTTGGAAACAAGTCAACAGCGGGAGAATCTTTCAAAAATGTATGATTTTTATTCCAGTCAAGTCTCTGACGATTAAAGTTAATTTGCTGTGACACATTTTAGTACTGCAAATAAATATAAACATTTATTTTATAAACTTTTATTTACAGCAACATAAATGTCAACATATGTTCCCCAATATGCAAACTCATAATAATATTAAAGGAAAACTATTGATATGAATTTTTGACTGAAACAAAAACATATTGGAATTCTCTGCATCAAAGGAGACAAATATTGAGTATCAATCATTTACAGTGATATAAACGTCAACATATGTTCCCCAACATACGATATCACAATAATATTAAGATTAATTTAATTTTTATGAATTGCAGAAAAAACATCATATTGCAATTCTCTGCATCAAAGGAAACAAACATCGACTATTTACAAATGCAATTCAGGATAACCAACTCATATGTAATCTCAATAAAAAAAAACATCCTTTTTTCCACATACCGTAATGTTTAACTGCGACATTAAACTCGCAATATGCATAATTAACATTCATTTGTCGGCTGTGATGAATGAATAGGCTCTCTCCCGAATGGCGTCTGAGTGGAGATCGTTCCAAAGGTTATTGTTGGAATGAGATACAAAACGAGGTACTTTGAACCTGGAATGATGCTTGAATATCTCGTTCGTATTTTGGAGTTTCATGAATGTTTGATTATGGGGTCTAGATTCTAGATTCTTTAGCCAGGAATATATATATATATATATATATATATATATATATATATATATATATATATATATATATATATATATATATATATATATATATATATATATATATATATATATATATATATATATATATAAATGGAATGAACGACCAATATTTACAACTGCTTAAGCAATAACCCTGATAACTTAGAGAGAGAGAGAGAGAGAGAGAGAGAGAGAGAGAGAGAGAGAGAGAGAGAGAGAGGTATGACTCAAATGCCTAGGAAATTTATTTGTCCTTGAGGGATACCAGGCCTAAAGATATTATTGAAGAGGGTTACAAGCCTTGAAGGTTGTAGATATAATATTTGCCTGAGGGTTTGCTTGAGAGATACCATGATTTAATATATTAACTGAAGGCGATACAAGCTTTAAAACTATTAGATATATTACTTCTCAGAGGGATACAGTGCCTAAGTTATTACTGAAGGGTGATTCCAGCCTCAAGGAAACAATGTCTAAAATATCATTTGAAAAGGGATAAAAGTTTTGAGAAAATATTAAACATTTTATCTTCATGGGGGATACAATACTAAAAATATTGTATGGGATACAAGCTTAAAAGAATGGAAATTATATCCGCATAAGTGATACAATGTCTGAAAAATCATTTGTAAATGGGATACAATTCATAAAAATGTTAGAAATATTATCGGCCTGGGGGGTACAATGCTTAAAATATTATTGCATGAAATACAAGCTTAAAATTACCATGAATATTATTTGCCTTAGCGATACAATGCCTGAAAATATTATCTGAATGGGATACAAGCCCCCACAAAATGACAGAGATACAAAGCTAGGAAGTATTATTTGGATGGGGATACAAAGAAAAACACGTTAGAAAGATTGTCTCCCCTGAGGGACGCATGGATATGAAAATATCACCTGAAGATGGATAAAAACATACTATAAAATATTATTTCCCAGAAAGATACAAGCCTGAAAATACTACTGAAGGGGATACAAAACCTTAAAAATACTATATATTATTTCCTTGAGGAATACTTGAATCGGATCAAAACCTATTCAATATATATCACTTTGAGGAAAGCCTAAAAATATCAAGGGAAAATACAATTTCTCTCAGGGATACAGGGCTTCAAAAACATTATTTAAATACTAGATGTCACTTGCCTGAAGGATACAGCGCTTAAAATATTATGTAAGGGGAATACATGCCTAAATAAATATTTAAACTCGATGATAACCTAAAAATATTTTTGGAAAAGTAAAAAAACATCTAGCCATAATGAAAGGCTAAATATATTTTAGGAAAACCCTAAAATTATTTTAGGAATAGAATACAAATGTTTTAAGAAAAGCGTAAAAATATTTTTTTAAAAAGCATAAAAATAGTTTAGGAAATGCCTAAAAATATTTCAATAAAAGCGTAGAAATAGTTTTAAAAAAACAGAAAAATATTTTGGGAAAACCTTAAAATATCAAGAGAATATCTAACTACTAAACAGAAATTGTCATCGAGAATAAACGAAGCCACCAAAAACTCAATCTGCATACAGAACAAACTAACCCTTTGCTGGAGAGCTATTCATATTTATTGCTTTGTAATGGGGCGCTTAGTCCAGTGGGAGCTACATCAATTCAGATGCATCGGTGCATTGATACATTTTGAAACTGCTACAGAGGATGGTTCACTTCAGGTACTTTTGGGTTGGGAATTACAGATTTTTATTTTTAAATATGTTGGGACTTTCAAAGGGATATATACATATATAATATATATATTAATAATATATATATATATTAATATATATATATTAATATATTATATAGATATTATATAAGATATATTATATATATTTATGGACACATTTCTCGTGACAGTGGCCTATAGCATAGCTCAAGGGTTACAAAAAATTTAAAAAAATTAGGTTAGTTTTACCGCCACATTTATCCATATTTCGTCCCAATTTTAAAGTTTTCAGTCGTCGACAAAGTCTTAAGAAAATACCGCAAATTACATTTTATAAAACCATGATAATCGGAATGTGGATTTAAATTGTCATTTAATTTAAGGATAGTAGCCTATAGGCTAGCAATGCTAACCAAATTAGCTTTACTTTTTCCGCCATATTTCTTTATATTTCGCTTTAATTTTTACGTCTTTAGTCTCTACAAAGTCTTGGAAGCATTCTCCATTGATTATCACTCGCGAAATTGATCGAAATCACAAGAAAAATCGAAAAAAAAAAAAAAAAAAAAAAAAAAAAAAAAAAAAAAAAAAAAAAAAAAACAAAAAAAACGTAAAAATATCGGTCACTAAACGAGACGGCACTTGCTAGATCTTATCACTGAATAGTAAACAAAACACGGAGAGTCGTATGTGGATGTTTGGAGCGCCGTGATTGGCCGAAGGGAGGTGTCGGATGATAGGAGCTAGCTGATTGGTCGGTCTCCCGAGTCATACCACTGCTCAAGCTTTTGCAAGTTGATTTTTGCAAAGAACTGTTGATGTTTCTTGCAAATAACTTTATTAAATGACTCATAATGATGATGAATAATAAGAATGATCATTTAAGAGACATAGAAATAATGATGAATAGCAGAAAATCATAGAAACATAAGTAAATGGCGGTTTTAAAATGGTAGTTTTGACCCAACAGTCATTCACGGTCGTCATCACCGAAGACACAAAGTCACTTAACTGTTATGTCTTTTGCCTCTCTCAAGACCATAGTTATTCTCTAGTTATTCACTTTTCCTCTTCGAATAAGATTCTTATCCGTCCTGAGACGAATAGTTGAAAGCTTTCTACATATTGGCCTATTTCGTAAGTTAACTTTGTGTTCATATTTCTACGGTGCAATTAAAAAAAAATTATTTTAAAGTTTCGTTGACAATTATATTAAAACCTCTATTTGAAATTCAGGCAGGAATTACAGTGAATTACAAGGTATTATGTAGTTATTCGTGATGTGATTCGTAATTTACTGAGAAGTTTATAACTAAAATCTAGGCCTAAGATCTGCTTCGATGTTGACAAAAAATTTCAGTATGGCTAACCAGGACTACTCCAGTCATTCCTTCCTTACTGCTTAATTGATCTATAATTTTCAGTCCATCTCTATTTAAATCCTTTTCATATAAATCCGGGATTTCCTTAGTCTAATAGTCCTAGAATGTTTCAATGTTGACAAAAAGATTGCTAGTTATTATTTCAATATGGCTACCGTAGACTCTGTTTAACCATACTATAATTATTCCTTAGTTACTGCTTAATTCATTCATTATTTATAATCTCTCCCTATTTAAATACTTTTCATATTAATCCAGAATTTCATGACATCACCCAAGGCACCTCCTAGATAGAAATAAATTGGCATAAATCCCTCTTAATATACTGGCCCTTGAAGACAGACATATCCCCGGATAAATCCCTATTAACATAGATACCTAGACACCGAATATCTTGACGTAAATCCCTCTGAACATACGGTACTTCTAGACGCGAAATCCCTTCAGCTAAATCCACTTTATTATTAATCCTTTCGCGTCCTCAACTGTCAGAGCCTGAGGCTTCAGCCTCAGGATGAGGACGAGATCTTCCCGAAGCCTCAGATCTCGTCGCCAGCGAAGAAGAAGAAGAAACTTGACGACATCGAAAGAGATGAAAGGAATTCGGGACATCAAAGGCCCCTCACGACTCAGTCATGACTCGGCTTGACTTATTAGTGAGGATCTCCCGTGAGTCACGTTACTCACTGGATGAGTGAAATGAGCTACAAATGAGACAGATGAGGAAGTGGGTTATAGGTGTAATGGAACATGTCCATAAACAGGTGAGAAATAATTTGGAAAAGTCTAAAATATCGAATGAATTTGCACAATGTAAATGTGTCTAATGCTCCAGGTTAGTATAGATGAAGAAATTAAATAAAATTCGTTCACTTTCTGGAGTAGAAACTCATATTAATCCGTATGTATGTGGGGCAGACCCACCTCATTAAGAATTTGAAAAATTATCGAGTAAATGTGATCAGCGGATAAGCCAAATTACGGGTATTTGAACTCAAAGTATTCAACACCGAAGGTGTTCGCTAGATAAACTATCCAATATTTTTCTCTTATATATAAATATATAATTATGTATATATTAAATATTGATATATATATAACTCTATAATAAATATATATATATAATATATATGATCAGATGATAAACAAAAGTAGGCCTGTTTGATACCACAGCATTAGCTTGTTAAACTATTGAACAATTAACCAATGTACGTAAGCACAAGCTGAATATGGTGTTAATCTATTGAAACTATAAATATTCAACTCATTCACTTAACTACAGTCCTGAAATTCTATCAAACTGAATTAAAACGCCAGGTTTATATATGACAGCTTATCAACTTCCACCAAGCCACGACGGGAGCAATTCCTCTGTAATTCCATCGTCTGATCGGCCAATTCCTCTTGCACAGCCTCAGGTAGCCTCTGGGAATTCACTGACGTAACTGTGGGACTTGGAGGCGCAGCCAACACCCAGGCCCCTCGAGTGATGCTCGAATAACTCAAGTGGTAGGGACGCCAGGGAATGTCAAGTCTCGGGTTGCTATGGAAACCTCGAAGTGTGACAGCCTCTAGGAGTCGGGAACAGAGGAACATGTGGGTGTTGCCTTCGACAGGTGATTTTTGGGATGCTGTTTTAATGAAAGAAGTTCTACAGGTGTGTCTCACCTGTCGTTAATGAATTTCTTGCGGCTGAGGGTTAAAAATTATGAGGTATTTGTAGAACTATATAGTTTTTCAAATTTGTATTTATCTTGGATGATGAGGGTTGAAAATCGTGAGATATTTGTTGAACCTAGTTTTTTTTTTAACTTATTGAGTTCTGGGTTCATAAACAAGATTTTTGTCTATAAAAATCTTATGTTGGAATAAATTTATTGTTTTTAATTTTTTATTTATTTTTCAAGTTCAGTATTCGAAAACGTTGATTTTTCTTTCTATAATTTTCCAGGCATCCAAAATTTTTAATTAACTTTGCCTTTAATCTATCAACCATTCAAAAAATCAGAAGCAATGCAAAAAAATTTTATCATTCGACAAAATATATACTTGTTGAAGCTTTCCAGATTTCCAGACTTCTGGAAAACTAAAACCTGGAATATTTGTAAAATATGTTCCTATTTTAACGTTCAACAAAGATAAGCGTGCTGGAGCTTTCCAGACTCCTCTGGAAGGCCCAAACGATCTGGAATATTTGCAACAATGTTTACATTTCAAACAATCTTTGTCATTCAACACCTCTAGTTTAATCTTGTCTTCTCCTTAATCCAGTTCCACTTCGTTCCCAGACTCAATTTCCGTCTTCATGGGTTTTTGGGGCAATTTGAAGCCCCATTTCTCACGCCGGACTGTGTAAGGAGGACTTTCCAGGCTGGCTGGAAGTCGTTCCAGACTCTTTTTGACGATCGTCTTTTTTCCAGTAATTGGGAGATTTTTATTTTGTTCCTCCTGTTCTTGAAAACTTGTTTTAATGTTTCTTGGTTGCTGTTCCATGACACACACAAAAGGAACTGGAATACGTAACAATGATCGACTTCCAGTTCGGACTGAACAGTTCCAGACTTATTTGGACCTTAATCATTTCTGTTCCAGTGCTATGGAGCCTTTTCTGGTGTTTCTGTGACCTTGAAGACTTTTTTTCAAATTCTGTTGGTACTGTTACATAACAGAAATAAACTGGACTGGAATGAATAACAGTAATCTGCTTTCCAGGAGGACAGTTAATAGTTTTAGACTTACTTTAATGAATCATCTACTTTCCAGCGGTAAGGACGTTTTTCTTGTGTTCTTGAAATCTTTTTTTCACGTTCCTTGGTTACTGATCCATGACATAAACAAAGGAAAAACGAACAAGTAACAATGGTTGTTTTCCAGCAGACTGTAAATAGTTAAAGACTTATTTGAATTAAGCATCTGCGCTCCAGCACAAGGGAGTTTTTTCTTGTGTTGCTGATTCCTTGAAGACTTGTTTTCTCTTGTCCCTTAGTTCCTGTTCCATGAATACGTAACAACAATCCACCAAGATACGTTACTTAACCGAGAAACAATACAAACTTCTCTTCATCAGTTTCGGAAGACACCAGGAAACTCGGGATTACCAATTTCATTCCAGTCAGCCCCTTTTTGCTATTCCCGGGAATGGGAATCTCTGGAATTAGAAATTACCGGGTTGCTAAGGAGCCTAGCTTGGGTCGAATAAAGAAGCGTTAATGGATGGATAATGTGACTCGTTATTGCCAGCAATTCTGTGGCAATTGGGGTGGTTTGAGGTCTGATGAAGGATATGGTGTTGTTGTTGTAAGAGAATTGTAAACTCTCTCTCTCTCTCTCTCTCTCTCTCTCTCTCTTTAATGAGAATCAAGAAGGGGGAATCTCCCCCTTTCTCTCAAAAGAGCATAATGAAGGTTAAATATTTCTCTCTCTCTCTCTCTCTCTCTCTCTCTCGCTCTCTCTCTCTCTCCTTTGCACTATTATCGTCTTTGGCTCTGAGCTCAAAAATCCCAATTATATCCCACTAGGCCTAGGAGATTAGTCTCTGTCTCTGCTCAAGTTAATAAAACAGTTGTTTGTCTTCAGTTGTTTGTTTATTCTGTCAAGCTGTTTATTGTGAGATGCTGTTCATGAGATTTCTTTGCCTCTGTGCAACACTTGGAGCTTAGTTCGTTAACGCTCAGGCAAGACCCCTAGTCTCTTTTCTCACGGTTAGACTTGAAAGTCTGTGTCAGTGTGTTTTTGTCTCTCCGTCTTTCACGCTTTCGTCTATAGCATTAATCATAGAGTATGACATATATTTCTAATTCTAATAGCATATCTTTTGCTTTTATGGAACCTGGATTTGCTGATTTAATGAGTTTCACCTGATTCCAAGACATTCTTGGTGAGTAAGATTGATTGAATTTCGAATGAATTTAGTCATGTGTCCTCAAATAGTTATTTATGACAGGTTGGCCCTGAATAAGTTCTACAGAATTTTGTCAAAGAGTCGTTTGTTGATTTTAATTACACCGTGAAAGTTGGGACATTGATGCAATTAGTGAAGGAGAAGGAACAGATTCCTAAACCTGTCTATCAGTTCAAAAGAATTTCCACCATCACTGTCAACCGAAACAAGTGAACAATGTTTGGCAGAATAAAAGTCTTTTAAAGCCTCGAATTTGATTTAAAAGTAGAAGCTCAAAAATGGTTTGAAGTTAATAGGGTGTGTGGGCTGAGATTGATTTTCTTACAGAAATCTTGACCAAAATTAATTTTAAAACTAATTCGCATTCAGATAAAATTCTTAAAAGAGCAAAGATGTATACGCCATGAGTACATTGCAGATATAATACTTGTCTTGTCTATATGTTTTTAATATATCAGTTTTGGAAAGATGTTTTTACCCGCCAAGGAATTTCTTCAAAAATGTTTTCGTTTCTGCTGTTTTCATGGTTCCTCCGGAACAAAAAAGTTCCTGCAACATTTGCAAGTGTTGCCATTTATAGCTCCATCTTTATTTCCATTCCGGCATTTTACGATCGTGAAAGCATTTTATTTTGCCGCGTGATAAATTTTTTTTTTTCTTTTAAGGATGTTTGTGGGAATATGTATAATAATAATAATAATAATAATAATAATAATAATAATAATAATAATAATAATAATAATAATAATAATAATAATAATAATAATAATAATAATAATAATAATAATAATAATAATAATATAGGTTTCAGTGCTATCGTACGTTCCTAAACATGAATATCGTGACGTCATCACCATCCTCCACCCCCCGACAAACTATCGTACATTCCCCTTTGAATAAAATCGTCGTACTTATCTCTCAGTTATCGTACAATCTTTTGAAAGCAGTCGTTTTCTATCTTCATATATGCCAGGATGCTTCAAAGCAATCATGAAAGCTCCAGCTTTCATCCTTACACTCCTAAAATCCGAGGAATCCAAGATTTATTGCATTCTATCTGCACAATAGAGGGGTAACTTTGATATGTTTATTCCTGTTATAAACTATCAATTTAATTTCATAATTTCTCTCTCTCTCTCTCTCTCTCTCTCTCTCTCTCTCTCTCTCTCTCTCTCTCTCTCTCTCTGGGCTACTGTACCCTGCACAGTCAAAATGTTTACTCGGAAATTCGCATAATTTAAATCTGCATTACTTGCAAAAACCTCAGACATTCCTTCAAAGAAGTCCATTTCCAAAACTTTTTAATTGACTAAGCATAAAACATTTGGGAATATCTGAGTCCTTCAGGGGGTGTGGGGGTTTTGGGGGTCCAACTAACCATATTTTTCTTCCAAAACTTATTCATGGATCCAGGAAAGACAATTGAGGGAAACAAAGCCGCCATCTTGCAGCTTAAACGTAGTCTCATCACTTTCATGACGTAACTGATATCCTTTCCTTACTTCTCGTCTTCTTATCTTCTTGTCCTTCTTCTTTTTATCGTCTTTCCTCAGGACGTTCTCCCTCCACTTTCTCCAAAATGTTTTCCCTTAAGAAGGTGAAAGTTTTCCTGCCATCATTTTAATCTTCCTTTATTCCAGGTAAACCAGACCTTATGTCATTCATAATCAAGTCAAAATAAATGGAATTTTATCAACATAATTTCCAATGATCAAAACGTAATTATAGTTTCCGTATTTATTAATATGTAATGATATATATTTTATCTTAAAATGCCTATATTATATTTTCATTCTATATTCATTCATTCATGGGTAAATATATTCAATTATAAATCATTCGCTTTATTTCTCTTTTAAGGAAAATGTTTTCTATAGAACGCCTCCAGTAATCTCTCTTCTCTCTCTCTCTCTCTCTCTCTCTCTCTCTCTCTCTCTCTCTCAAAAGCAGCAGGAAAGGTAGAAATCTCTCTCTCTCTCTCTCTCTCTCTCTCTCTCAAAAGCAGCAGGAAAGATAGATCTCTCTCTCTCTCTCTCTCTCTCTCTCTCTCTCTCTCTCTCTCTCTCTCTCTCTCTCTTTTTCCTATAATCAGCGAATTGGCCAAAATGATCGAAATTGGTCGGAAGGGAAACTATAATGGCTCTCATTCTCCCGTCTCTAGAGAGAGAGAGAGAGAGAGAGAGAGAGAGAGAGAGAGAGAGAGAGAGTCAGGCAGCCAGGAGGACCTACCAGACACGAATTAAGTTAAAAGCTTTCGGGATTTTTCGGAAGTTGTAGTAATATATATATGTAAGTATTTACATAATAAAAATATGGAATGTTAGTCCATATATATAAAAGACTAAAACTAAAGAGGTCAACCAGATTGCTTGCAGGAATGTGATCAGACTAGAGACGCTAAAGATGACGTATACAATAAAAGTAGGCAAGAGAACATGCCGTCACCTGTAGTCATTCATTTGTTTGATAAAAAACTCTAGTCCAAAGCTCCCTGCTTGAGACAACTACCGCGATCTATAATTCAAACGGCTACGTGATCTGTAGCGTGTCAATTTGATTGTGTGTTCGTATGTAACTATGTCATCTGTATGTATGTTCATATGTTCGAACTACTGTCTGTTCTTTTATGACTGGTAACCGAGATGGTAGTACAGGCAGAATAGAGTTAGCTATCGTCATTAGAAGACCTGTACCTCTTTACCTAAGCTTTATCATGTAGAGAGAATAGAATTAGCCATCATCATTGGCAGAAGCGATCAAGCTATCGTTATTAGAAGACTTGTACAATCATACCTGATCTTCACCATGTAAAACTTCAGAAGAATATATATATTTTTATACTTCGTGTTTTCTACAAGAACCTCCTCACCGAATCATCATGAGTTTAACACCTCGTCGTCATAAACAAGAAGATAATCCCGACTTCGTAAGTGATCTACAAACCCCAAGACACTCCATTGAATATAGAAGTGCAATAATATAACCGACTTAGCGTAAGATTATCGCAAGTCTAACATTACCTCATAGGGCGCCTTATTATACAAGGCAACAGCCCTAAAATATATGTATATAAATGTATGAGTGGTCGGGGAACGTCTGGAATTATTATACATTAGTAGCTGGAGAAAAATGAATAAATGTCTGTATTCGGGAACGACTAATTTATGAGTACTTTGAGGATGGAAACCAAATTTTTGGGCTTTTGTCTCTCTATTTGAAGACTTCTTTGCGTTTAGATTCTGCTTAAGTGCTGGATTTTGTGAAGTCGATATTCATATATATATATATATATATTATATATATATTATATATATATATATATATATATATATATATATATATATATAATGCTGATAGTTGGCAGTTTCTGGAAGCTCGAACGCATATTCAAATCAGAGGAGGAGAAAACATATCCCAAGATAAATTTTGAAGACGAGCGTCTCATTCTCAGGCTAAAAATGAGCCAACGTGAGATTAGAACCAGTCTGAATGGATGAAAATAATAGCTATAAAGGTTATGCACAAATCTATAGAAGGTTGAAACGTAGGACACAAATCAGTAGGAAGAGAGAATTTAAGAGTGACTATATGGGAGCACAACCAGACCACCAGAACTCACGGGAGATGTAAAGGAGCCCAATAAGAAGACTGGGCGTCTAAGTAGGGGATTCTGAAATGGACAATATTTGGGGGTTCGGTACCCTGCCCATAATTTTCAAATCTTCTTACTTTTTTCTTATGGTCTCGGATATTATAAACTTTGGATTATTAGTTTCCTTTAAAAGCCAACTCCAGAGACGAATATTTGTCTCTCCTCCCGCACTTTTTCTGTCCGCCCTCAGATCTTTAAAACTGCTGAGGCTAGAGGGCTGCAAATTGGTATGTTGATCTTTCACCCTCCAGTCATCAAACATACCAAATTGCAGCCCTCTAGCCTCAGCTGTTTTTATTTTATTGGGTTAAATTTAGCCATAATCGTGCTTCTGGCAACAATACAGGACAGGCCACCGCCGGGCTGTCGTTAAAGCTTAATTGGCCGCGGCTCATACGACATTATAAAAATATCACTTAAGGATAGATCCATATTCGGTGGCCTTTATGCTCTACAGAAAACTCGATTTTCCTGTGACACTAGTTCGATAAGTGACGCCCCTGTGGCCGTCGATTCGAACCAAGGTCTCTCGCCTTGAAGAATCTCAGCACCGATCCCACGTAAGTCCCCGGACAGCGTCCAGGGCGATCGAATTTGCATACAACACTTAAGGTCATCAAGGGACTCGAAGGCTGTCTTTGAACATTGGAAATACTTAAGTAAGACCTCGTAATTTAAACAGAAAGTACTCATCATGAACCATACCAAGGCTAACGTAGAAGGGCAGTTTAGATTCTGTAGGTATACTTACTTTAGGAATAAAAACTTGAAGAATTTAATAATATATCTTAAGGACTTCTGGGGTATGTCCTCTCCTCCCTGATTTATATATATATATATATATATATATATATATATATATATATATATATATTCTATATATATACAATAATGATGAGACAGACCGAAATTGAGAGAGTATGTATCTCTTACAAAAGGTGTTAAAACTGACTGAATCTTATCAATCATCTAGAAATGGAAAAGTATTAAAAAACTATAATAAAATTTTTTCTATTTTCAGCGCTTTCTCGACCTTATCTATAGACGACAGGGAAACTGGTTCCCTCATTATCGGGGACACCCAGCCCATTCTCTCTCTCTCTCTCTCTCTCTCTCTCTCTCTCTCTCTCTCTCTCTCTCTCTCTCTCGGGTCTCGGGCTACTGTACCTGAACAATCAACGAAGTTTTACTCGGAAATTCGCATAATGTAAATCTGCATAACTTGCAAAAATCTCACATTCCTTCAAAGAACTCCATTTCCAACACTTTTTAATTGACTAAGCATAACATTTTTCGACATATCTGAGTCCTTCAGGGGGTGAGAGGGGGGTTTGGGGGGCCTACTACCACATTTTTCTCCTAAAATTTATTCATGGATCCTGTAAAGACAAGTAAGGGAAACAAAGCCTCTATATTGGAGCTTAAACATAGTTCTCATCACCCTTCATGGCGTAACTTTTATCCTTTCCTTACTCCTCGTCTTCTTATCTTCTTTTTCTTCTTATTTTCTTCTTATCTTCTTTCCTCAGGTCTTTCTCCCTCCATTTTCTCAAAGTTCTTTTCCCCTTGAAAAGGAGTATGTTTTCCTGCCATTATTTTGATCTTACTTTATTCCATGTCAACCAGACCTTATGTCATTCATAATCAAGTGAAACTGAATCGAATATTGTAAACATCATTTCCAATGATCAAAATAGATATAGTTTTTATATTTATTAGCATGCAGTGATTATATATTTCATTTTAAAATGACTCTATTATATTTCTATTTATATTCATTATATTATGGTTAAATATATTCACTTATAAATCACTCATTTTATTCTCTTCTAAGGAATTGTTTTCTATGGAACGCTTCCAGCAATTTCTCTCTCTCTCTCTCTCTCTCTCCCTCTCTCTCTCTCTCTGATAACTTGAGATAAGAGGAAGGATTAAAATCATAATTTCAGTTTCTTCCTCACCACCACGTCAAAAATCACTTAAGTTTGTGAAATAAGAGCCTCTCTCTCTCTCTCTCTCTCTCTCTCTCTCTCTCTCTCTCTCTCTCTCCGAAGAAGAACATCAGGAAGGATAGAAACTAGTTCTCACTTCTCTCTCTCTCTCTCTCTCTCTCTCTCTCTCTCTCTCTCCTCTCTCTCTCTCTCTCTCTCCAATAATCATGAATTGGCCAAAATGAGCGCAAATTGGTCGGAGGGAAAACTATTATGGCTCTCATTCTCCCGTCGAGAGAGGAGAGAGAGAGAGAGAGTAGAGAGAGGAGAGAGAGAGAGAGAGAGGAGAGAGAAGAGAGAGAGAGGAGTCAGGCAGCCAGGAGGACCCACCAGACACGAATTAAGTTAAAAGCTTTCAGGATTTTTCGGAAGTTGTGATAATACATATATATACATATATGTATGAGTGGTCGGGAAACGTGGTGGAATTTTTATACATTAGAGTCTTGAAAAATGAATAAATGTCTTTATTCAAGAACTGACTAATTTATGAATACTTTGAGGATGGAAACCACATTTTTGGGCTTTAGTCTCTCAATTTGAAGACATCTTTGCGATTAAATTCTGCGAATGCCTTGGATTTTGTGAAGTGGATTATAAATATATATAATATATATATAGTAGATATATATATATATATATATATCTATATATATCTATATTATATATATATATATTATATCTATTATTATCTATATATATAATATATATTATATATATTGTCATGACCACTTTCTTCATGACAATCAGATTCATAAAATATTAAAAGAAATAGGGCTGGAATGGACTGATGAAACTGTAACAACCAAAGGAGTGGGTGTAAAAGAAAATACTTAAGTACCTTAACCTAGTTTATTATACAAATTATGTTACATATGTACAATGAGTACAGGTTTTAGAAAGCAGACAAAGAAATTACAGTATCACAATTATGTAAAATAAACTCCCAATAAGTTACACTTAAATTCCTTTAAGTTCCAAAGCATCCATTGACAAAAGAAAATTTAAATCAGCAGCAATACAAATTAGTTACAATAAAACCAGCAGTAATAATAAAAACACTTAAAGTCGACAACAGATACAATACAATAATGAAAGATGGATACAGTGCATAAAAGAAAAAGAGCCACATTCTTGCTCATTACCAACAGATACTAGTAAACATACAAGAGCCATACACTTTGCTGCATATTAACCACCAATACTAGTAAAAAATTTACACTGAAGTCTGTAAGAACCACAATCCAAAATTCTCGAGGCCGACCATTGAACATCACCATGTTCAATGCGACAGCTTTGAAGCTGCCACAGAAGAATACTTCTTCTGAACAGGGGGCTATGGGTTAGCCACCACCTCGTCCTCAGGAACTGGATTGATGCCATCCTCAACGATCGACAACTGCTGCACCAAAATCCATCACCAGCAACCAGGTGATCCTCCAAAACTGCTGCTGCTGTGGTCTCAACAGAACATTGTCGAGAACCTGCCGATCTGCTTTCCAAAACCTGACTGACTCTTGTCACTCACAACGTGACATAAGGAAAATAGTCTCCCGACATAAAGAAGAGAGGGGAGTTTAAAAAATTGAAAACTAGGTTTGTTTCAAAAGGAGTCAAACCACCTGACAATATATATATATATATATATATATATATATATATATATATATATATATATATATATATATATACTATATATATATATGATATATATATGGGGATACAATCCACAATGAAGTAAAATCCTCTTGTAGTTTATAATATATATTCTTGTACAGGATTAAAGCTTCGACCATCACCTGTGGTCTTGTTCACTAGAATGTGAACAAGACCACAGGTGATGGTCGAAAGCTTTAATCCTGTACAAGAATATATATTATAAACTACAAGAGGATTTTACTTCATTGAGGATTGTATCCCCATTTACTTAGAGGTACGACATAGTACCTGGCTTCTGCATATATATATATATATTATAATATAATTATATATATATATATATATATAATATATAATATATATATATATATATATATATAGATATAATATATATATATATATATATATATATACTATATATATATATATATATAATATATATATATATATATATATATATATATATATATATATATATATATATATATATATATATATATATATGCTTAAAAAATCACAGTAGATGCACGTGACTTCATAAATAAGCGAATACCACGGGAAATGATAGTCAGGAATCCAATCGCTTTCGTCTTTATTCAGACATCGTCAAGGAGCTACTAAAGTACAATCGGAGAGGAAGGCCTCAGGTACAAACAAGATCAGGAATACCAGATGGTTAATTATCAAAAGGGTAAAAATTAAAAGGGATAATCCAGGATTATTGGATATCACACGGTCAAAAACTTAAACAGATTCTGACCCTAACCGAAATTACAAAGTATCTTTACAGTCCAAAACATGTAAAAACTGAATATATCAATTTTGTTGCTTATATTTATCTACAACTTTTTTCATTATGAAAGCATCAAGTTTAAATAAACCAAGACTTAAATTTAGAACATTTCTATTATTTGACTTGATAAAACAAGATTCAATGATATTCCTTTTAACTGTGTCATTACATGGGGACTAAGGCTCTTCCTTGACTCCAGTTAATAGGATGGTCTGAATCTCTCATATGTACAAATAATGCATTCGATATTTGCCCAGTTCTCACAGAATATTGATGTTGCTTAAGACGCTGTGAAAGAGATTTGCCAGTCTGTCCGTAATAGATTTTATCACACTTTTTGCAAGGAATTTCATATATGCAGCCTGGAAGATCTTTAGGGTAGAATTTTTGATTACTAAACTCTTGACATTAATATTACTGAAAACAACATTTATGTTAAAAAGCTTTAAAATTCTAGGAATATCTAAAAACCTTTCATCATAAGGTAATTTTAGAATGTTATGCTTACTAAATTCAAGGGCTTGGACCATTTAATTAAACAGTTTCCCATTCAACTTTAAATTTGATGCTGGGCACTGACGTAGATTCCCTGTTCACTAAAGTACCAGTACAGGACGTTCTTCAGTTTTTAAGGGTAAAATTATCCCCCTATTCAGATCATTTCCCATTGGCGCTTGACAAAATAATAAAGCTAGTTGAATTATGTGCATCTAATAACGTATTTTCATTCGGGGAATCATTCTACAAGCAAAAAATTCGTTAAATTCGGGGTGTAGTATGGGTAGTCCTTTAAGTCCTGTTCTAGCCAATCTGTACATGGAATACTTTGAAACTACGGTAATAAATGCAATAAAACCCAAAAGCATGCTGTGGATGAGATACGTGGATGATATCCTAACATTTTGGGATAATAGGTGGGGCAATTTCAATGAATTCCTCTCGAAATTAAACGCATTAGTGCCCAGCATCAAATATAAAGTTGAATGGGAAACAGACAACAAAATTCCTTTTCTTGATGTTTTAATAATCGAGATACGGACAGAATACAAATTTACCATATACAGAAAACCAAACGTTCTCCACTTTCATCGCATTCACTACTTTTGCTATCATGACATTACTATCAAGATAGGTGTAGCTAGTAACTTGTTCTTAAGAGCCTTACGAATTTGTTCCCCAGAATTCCTGGAAAAAGAATTTGAACTAATTCGCAAGCAACTTTCGTCTTTAAAATATCCTGACCATATAATTGAGAAAAGCAATTCACAAAAAGAAGCAAACGTAATTTTCTACCGACCCCCTAAAGACAAGACCAGATACACCCAACAATAAAATAATAATTCCCCACCTGGACACGATTAAGAGAATAACCAACCCCCTCGGAAAATCGAACCCTTTTGTATTTACTTACCCAAACACCTTAGCCAAATCCCTGATTAACGTCCAACAAAAGACATCTCCAAAGGACTCTGGGGTATACAAAATCCCATGCCAGGACTGTGACCAATCTTACATCGGATTTACAGGTAAATCCCTTCCCCAGAGATTAATACAACACAAACGGTCAGTTAGGTATGGACAACAGAATTACTCGGCTATTTTCAACCATATAAATGAACATAACCATAGAATAAACTAGAATTTGTCACGTGTAATTTATAGCAGCAAACTGCCGGTACAAGAGTCAAATGCATGGAATCGGCCTTAATAAAAAGAGGAGGAGGTAATGAACATCTCAAAAGGAGCATGGATTTCGGACACGATCGACAACGTCTTCATTCAACCAACCCTTAAGAAGATTAAAGGAAGATTATCAGCGGGGGTGACTTAAAATGGCTTGTTTGTGGATGGACCTCTTGGTATAAATACCACCTTTTCTGTAAACTTTTCTCATTCATCTACCTGAAGAGGGAGACAGCAGTCTCTGAAATATAGTACTTTTTTCTCTATATTTTGGTGTTTTTATGGGCTCCTTTTATTAGATGGAATTCTGTTGTTACAGAAACATTTTTACCAGTCACATATATATATATATATATATATATATATATATATATATATATATATATATATATATATACGTACTATATATATATATATATATATATATATATATATATATATATATATATATATTAATATATATATATATATATATATATATATATATATATATATATATATATATATATATATATATATATATATATATATATATATATATATATATATATATATATACGATATATATATATATATATATATATATATATATATATATATATATATATATATATATATATATATATATATATATATATATATATATAAGATTTTGATCATAACAACAAAGCCATAATTAACTGTACCTGTATCATTTACAATTATAATTTCCACGAAAACCATCATCCTAATAATATCTATTAATATTCATTTTCCCTTCAGCCCCAACTACAGATTAGCATCTGTAGCAAAACCTCTAATTAACCTGTTGTATTATTCACATGAAATGTTAAAAAACATTATTTTAATTCTGTAGATCCATTTTTTTTACTAAAGACCCTTTGCAAATTGTACTTTGATACTTGAATAAGGTTTCGGTTGAAGTGTTATATCTCCGAAGGATTCTTTTCAGTGTTTTTAATTATTTGAACTAAAAAACATTTTCCCTTTAGCGTTGAGCTGAAATGGAATGGAATGAGGCACCTTTGATTACTCATTTTGTATTTGTGTTCATTTTCATTTGCATGATTACACTGTCATGCTTTTTTTTTATATAAATTCTCTCTCTCTCTCTCTCTCTCTCTCTCTCTCTCTCTCTCTCTCTCTCTCTCTCTCTCTCTCTCTCTCTCACACACACACACACAAACAATTTTTATATTGAATATCTCTCTCTCTCTCTCTCTCTCTCTCTCTCTCTCTCTCTCTCTCTCGACTAATATATTCAGCCACTGTTAATTTCCATCTCTAAAGAATATTTTTAGGCACGTCCCCCCTTCTATAATAATCTCAGATGTCCTGTCTTGTGGGGAAAACAGCTTATGCACATCTATTTTTCATTATTGAAGTCTAAACTTTCTACCTCCTAGCTCATATTCTTAAAGCACGCACCCATTTTAATATTACTTTTAAAACAAGTCTCGTTTTGAATAGAAATTTTGCCTCGGGAAATATGTTTTGGCTCTAGGCTGACACTGTTGCCAATTCCATTGAAGCTAGACCACTGATTTTGTCGTGTGTCAAATTGTGTATTAATTGGATCTCTCTCTCTCTCTCTCTCTCTCTCTCTCTCTCTCTCTCTCTCTCTCTCTCTCTCTCTCTCTCTCTCTCTCAAGAAGATATTTTAACAAACCCTTCGAAAAAACCCATCCCATTATTGCTTCAGGCTGAAATATGATCGATTTTTTTATCGAGTGGAAGGAAGCGGAATGGCAATTTCTCTTGTGATAATATACCCGAGTCAATTTTATTCATTTTTTATACCCTCTGATAAGTACCTCCCTCAATTTGGGTTAAATTCAGTTACTGAAATATGAACGATTTATACCAAAACATGAATGCCATTGACATCCAACTCTTGGTGATTTGAATTTCCTCATTCTTTTGAACTAAAACAATATCTCGTAATTCATCCCCCAAATGTTATACTTTTGAATGAAAAGGATACGCATAATCTTTTAAAGGGATGGAGAGACAAAGTCCTTCTGTGAAGTGGTGTGGAGATAGGAGAGCTATCGGATTAATCAACCAGTCTTTTCGAAGGGATGTGAGATATTCTTAATTATGAAAGGAAAGTGTCTTTAAGTGATATACAGGGAATGCTGTGATCATCTATTCTTGGATGAATTATATCTGTCAAGAGAGGTATTATCTGATGATCTATTCACGCCTGTTTCCCAAAAGCGAGAGAGAGAGAGAGAGAGAGAGAGAGAGAGAGAGAGAGAGAGAGAGAGAGAGAGAGAGAGCAAATCATTAAACGTTTTCTCTATCCATCGGAGAAAAAGAACGGGAGCCTCAGATATTGCAGAAAAGAGGTCGTCATCCCCTTTACCATATGACTGCCTCACTGGGAAAAAGTTACCAAAAATTTTATAAAGGGGCGAAAAGTTCCCTTTAACACGCCCCCCCCCCCCCCCACCCCTTTTTCCTCTCGAGTTCCCCATTTAAAAATGGTTCCGGAAGTTGGAGTTAGTTTAACATTAAAGTTCTTTTTTTTCTCGTCGACAAAGGTGTTTTACGTTATATGTGAGAGACATTGAAGAAATTGAGGACTTGTGACGCAATCCCTCAGAAATCAGTCACTAATATCTATAGTCCTCATTTGTTTCCTAAAGTTTTAGCTTGTATGCTGTTGTTAAGAGAGAGAGAGAGAGAGAACCAAATGGACTGAAAGCCATCGAAATGAAAACATAACCGGTTTTATGTGCAATTCTCGCCAGTAATGAATGGTCTAAGTATCTGGGGCTTTTCAACGCTGATAGAAATTTCCTTTCTCTCTCTCTCTCTCTCTCTCTCTCTCTCTCTCTATATATATATATATATATATATATATATATATATATATATATATATATATATATATATATATATATATATATCTCTTCTCTCTCTCTCTCTCTCTCTCTCTCTCTCTCTCTCTCTCTCCGGTCTGTTAGAAGTTCCGGACAGGAATAATTTGTTTCACAGCTCAACTAAAAGATTTTTCAATCACTGAGAGGAATAATTAGAAGACGTTATTCGACTGTTTGAGGGACGGAGAGACCACAGAGGAGAAGAGAGAGAGAGAGAGAGAGAGAGAGACGAGAGGAGTGAGAGAGAGAGAGAGAGAGCTAATACACCTGTATGACAAAAACGAACAATATGATCACCGCATTTATAGACAAACTCTCCACTCGTATATCGACAACACAATTCATCGCAAAATTCCAAGATTCAAAAGTGATAAACAATGATCAATTAAAATCAAATAAAAATCAAAATGGCTGGTTCCGGTGATCAGTGAATGCTGCAATACATTTGGCCCCTAATCCGGCGAAATTTGTTGTTGTAAATCTCTTATAACGAATATTTTCTGTGTTTTCATGACAAATTAAAACCTTAACCCCCGATTTTTTAAATTACGTAAATATTTTTCTTATACGCTGAAATTTATATCATGCTGGAAAGAATAAACCCAGTTGCCCCTTGAATAACTGATTATTATTATTATTATTATTATTATTATTATTATTATTATTATTATTATTATTATTATTATATTATTATTATTATTATTATTATCATTATCATTATTCAATAAAACTTCAATTTATTTTACAAAACATTATAACAACACTTATGAATTCTGTCTGTCAATTGCTTAAACAAGTCAATTTAAAACTATGAAAAATATCTCCTTTATAACTTGGAAATAAAATATTAATGAATGTAAAAAATGTATAATGTACCCTAAATCCCCATCACTTACAGGATATGGAAGAATATATAGAAAAATACTTTAATTTATCACTTCTGTTACATAATGATCACTTAATTCTTTCAATAACTGAATGTGTTTTTTATGGAGAGAGAGAGAGAGAGAGAGAGAGAGAGAGAGAGAGAGAGAGAGAGAGAGAGAAATATCTGTAAATTCACTTCGGCAAACAAGATCATTGATCCTGTCAAAGGTCGAAAGCATTTATGAAATGGAGAGGGTAAAAATCAAATGAAATCTCCGAGAGAGAGAGAGAGAGAGAGAGAGAGAGAGAGAGAGTAGTGCAGGTAAAGTTTACCGGCGATAACCTTGTTCCCAATGCCCGCGGAAACGGATTTTACGAGAAGGTCAAAACTGCTCGCAGAGCAGAAATAGATCATCAGAACCCGATTCAGCTTTCCAAGGGTTTGGTATTGTTGTTGTTGTAGCTGTATTTGCTATTGTATTTGTTATTGTATTTGCTGTTTGTTACAAGCCAAGTTATACCAATAACTTCAACAGTTGCCCCAAGACTTATTAATCCAATTTTCATTCATGTTATTGACAGAATTTTACCATTGAAATTTACGAAAATATCAAATGAATTAACGCATTCCACATTTTTCGTTTCTCGTGAATTAGATTTTCCACAGATTTTGTTTGACTTCAGAGAAATCTATATAGATCTAAATCTCTCTCTCTCTCTCTCTCTCTCTCTCTCTCTCTCTCTCTCTCTCTCTCTCAACAATTTCCAGTACCACAAGAGAATAATAGCATTAACAATAATTCCTCTGGAAAGTAATTTCTGCTGTTTTATAAAACTTACACACATCCACCTCTCTCTCTCTCTCTCTCTCTCTCTCTCTCTCTCTCTCTCTCTCTCTCTCTCTCTCTCTCTCAACAATTTCCAGCACCACAAGAGAATAATAGCATTAACAATAATTCCTCTGGAAAGTAATTTCTGCTTTTATAAACTTACACACAATACTTTTCCTCCTTTCCTCTCGCTCTCTCCTTTCTCTTCCTTCCTCTGTTCCTCCTCTCCTACTTTCCTCCTCTCTCTCTCCTCTCTCTCTCTCTCTCCTCAGGGCATCAGGAAATAGCAGAAAATAAACGCATTTTAAAAAGGTCTTTATATGTGAATAACATTTGTATTTTCACGAGGTTAACTCGACAGAAAGAACTAAGATAATCTCAGCTTACTTTTCTAACTTCGTGATTATTAAATTACCGAGATCATACTCCAATTAAGCGAATGAGAAGAAGCAGGAAATTTGGATAGAGAGAGAGAGAGAGAGAGAGAGAGAGAGAGAGAGAGAGAGAGAGGATATCATACAAAAAGCAAATAGTCCCAATTTCGCCTCAACAAGAAATCCAACTGAAGGGAAGGGTCTTGGCCAAAATGAAGAACGCCGAATAAAAGCTGAATAACCGCCTTGTTATTATTAACCCTGGCGGTTATTTATGTAAGCCTGCTTCTATGAATAACGACCATCCCCCCCCAACTCCCCTTACCCCCCTCCCTCAACCCTTATCCCAAAAAAGAAGCGAAAAATTTGGGGGGAGAATAAAATAGTTAGAATAACTCACAGTTTCCCGAAGGATTTGTGGTCATTGCCGTCCAGAATAACTGTAATTAGAATGACGCCTGATTCTAATTACGGAATTACGGGCAGCAGAAATTACAGGTCTGTAATTAAGTTGGTGTTTATAGAATAAAGGAGATCATTCTCCGTTATGTGGAGAGAGAGAGAGAGAGAGAGATCGGGGGGGGGGAGACGGAGATCGAGAGGAGAGACGGAGATGAGAGAGAGAGAGAGAGATAATTTGCATATGACCCCATCTGACCTGAGGTCCAGCGGTAATTATATTTATTGTATTTTAATGAACCAGATACTTTCTAAATTCGAAATCTTAAGATGGAAGTGTATTGATACAACTGTACCAATAAAACTCTTGATAAACTTTATTATTATTGACAAACTTGTTTTGATATGATTTTAAACTGCCTAAAAGGATTATTTATCTACACAAGATATCTTTGTATTATGCAATATATTGCACAAAATACAAAATAATACAAGAGATGAAAATAAAATTTTATAATATAAGTATGTGATGCTAAAGTATAAACTGGCGTCGCAATGATTATGGTCAAAACCCAACCCCACCAATAAACGTACGGAATAGTACCCATAATCATAGGGACACTAGGCACGATCTTAAGGTCTCTGAAAAGGAACCTGGAAAAACTAGAGGCTGAAATAGCTCCAGGACTCATGCAGAAGAGTGTGCTCCTAGAAACAGCACACACAGTGAGGAAAGTGATGGACTCCTAAGGAGGCAGGATGCAACTCGGAACCCCACACTATAAATACCATCCAGTCGAATTGAAGGACTGTGATAGACACCACACCCCTACCCCAAAAAAATAATGATAATCACTTATTCAAAAAGGCAACGGGCTTTATTCTATGCAACATGATATATAAATCATAGCATATAATGAAGAAATATTTCCCAAATTTCAAAAACTCGTGGATAATTTTCCCCAGGACAAAAAATATTCGTTATAACAGAATTACAACAACAAATATCGCCGAATAAGGAGGGTAAATGTTTTGCAGCATTCACTGATCACCGGAAACAGCCATTTTGATCTTTATTTTGATTTTATAATTGATCATAGTTTATCACTTTGGAATCGAGGAATTTTGTGAAGAATTGTGTTGTCAATATACGAGTGAAGAGTCTGTGTGTGAATGCGTTGATTATATTGTTGTTTTTTATCATACGGGTGTATTTACTTTGCTCTCTCTCTCTCTCTCTCTCTCTCTCTCTCTCTCTCTCTCCTCCTCTCTCTCTCTCCTCTCTCTCTCTCACATACCCACTTTTTTTAGTTATTACCTATAGCAAGAGCACTATTCTACGTATTATTGTTATTATTATTATGGGGAAAAATTACAAGCTAAAAACATTGAGAAACAAATGAGGACTACAGATTTTAGTAACTGATTTCTGAGGGACTGCGTCACAAGTCTTCAATTTCTTCAGTGTCTCTCAAATATAATGTAAACAACCTTTGTCGAGGAACAAAAGAAGGAGAAGAAAAAGGAAGAATAAGAAAAAATAACTTTAATGTTAAAACTAACTCCAACTTCCGGAACCATTTTTAAAGGGGGAACTCGAGGAGAAAAAAGGGTGAGGTAAAGGGAACGATTCGCCCCTTTATAAAAAGGGAGGTAACTTTTTCCTTTGAGGCAGTTAGATGGTAAATGGGATGACGACCTCTTTTCTGCAATATCTGATGCTCCCGTTCCTATTCTTCTTTCCCGATGGATAGAGAAAACGTTTGATGATTTCCTCCTCTCTCTCTCTCTCTCTCTCTCTCTCTCTCTCTCTCAGGGGAAACAAGCGTGAATAGATCAGGTAATCTCTCTCTTGACAGATATAATACATCCAAGAATAGATGATCACTGCATCCTCTGTATGTCACTTAGAGACACTTTCCTTTCATAATTAAGAACCTCTCACATCCCTTCACAAAGACTGGTTCATTGATCCGATAGCTCTCCTATATCCACCTCACCTCACAGAAGGGCTTTGTCCTTCCAGCCTTTAACATGATTATACGTATCCTTCTCATTCAAAATTACAACGTTTGTTGGGTGAATGACGAGATATGTAGTTCAAAAGATGAGGAATTCAAAGACAGGAGTTGGATGTCAATGGTATTCATGTTTTGGTATAAATCGATCACATTTCAGCAACTGAAATTGACCCAAATTGATGGTAGTACGTATCAGAGAATATAGAAAACGACCCAAATTTACTCGGGTATATAATCACAATAGATATCCCAACCGACCTTCCTTCCACTCGATAAAAGGCGATCATATTTCAGCCTGATGCAATAAGGGGACCTCTGGCATAGTGATGGCGGACCAAGAATTAGCAATTTCAGGGGACAATGGGCCATCCTGATGGGGCCATTGGAAGATACATTAAGGACCTTTTAGGAAGCGATGGATGGGGAGTTGGGGTTGGGGCCAGGTTCCAAAGGTTTGGGGTGGGTTTTCACGGAGGGATTTTTAAAATGTCTTCTTTGGAGAGAGAGAGAGAGAGAGAGAGAGAGAGAGAGAGAGAGAGATTCCTCCTGTAAAGCACATTGGACAGTTTTGTTTATTATATATATATTAAAAATTCACATGCGGATGCACTCTTGTAACACTCCAATTTATACAGTAATTTAAAAAAAATCAGTGGTCTAGTTTCAATGAAATTGGCAACAGTGTCAGCCTAGAGCCAAAACTTATTTCCCGAGGGACACCGAACCTAAAAGTTTTATTTAAAACGAGACTTGTTTTAAAACCAATATTAAAATTTGGGCGTGCTTTAAGAACATAAGCTGGGAGGTACAAAGCTTAGACTTTATTAAAGAAAAATTGATGTGTATTAGCAGTTTTACCCAAGAGACACGAAATTTTAAATTATTACAGAAGGGGGACGTGCCTAAAAATATTCTTTAGAGGGGAAAAGTAACTTGTAAACATATGCAGGACACCGTTGCTGAATATCAGACACCCCCTTAAACATATTAACTCACACAAACACACACACACGCACGCACACACGGAGAGAGAGAGAGAGAGAGAGAGAGAGAGAGAGAGAGAGAGAGAGAGAGAGGGGGGGGGGGGGGGGGGCGGAAGGTGATTGGGTAACAACAAATTGGCTGTTTTTACACTGACGTAAAGGTATTCCCTCACATATCGACGTTAGATTTGTTCATATTACCATAATTGTAAGTGCATTTTATTTATACAAGTATATACTAGTCTCCTATTTTACATAATTCAATACTCTGAGAGAAAAAAAGAGAATATAACATTAAAAAAAATTATTATAATCACAGATACATAGCAATATGTATAACTGAATCACGAAAGTTAGGAACGTGATAAATCCATAAATAAAGTTATTATGTACGAAGGGAAAATAAACAACAAAGGACGTATCTGCGAGATCTTTCGACGTTCAAACGTCCTAGCAGATGAACTGACATACATGAGAAAATGACGATACACGAAAGGTCGTAAAACTGACAGATAGGGATTATAAAGAGATTAGTACCTAGAATCCGACACACCTGGAAGATGAGTAATCCTCCCAAACAAGCAAAAACATGGTTACAATTAAAAGTTTAAGACAAACTGCTCAGACACAAGGGCAAGACAATTAAAGGATTATTATAGGTGACAGCTATTCAGAACTTTGGTGAACAAAAAACATATTTACAATACATATCCACAATACATATTGAACATACATATACAACGAAAATATCTCTAAGGCAACTAATTTTTATTTAAGTCTGTAATTATATTTTTGAGGTCATTCTTAAACATGTTACAAATACAAGGGTCTAAATGAAACAGGCCACGGCTAATATTGAAATTACAATGAGATGTAAGTTGTATTAAAGCAGATTCTAAAAGATTTCGTGATAAGACATCTTTTGACCTTGCAATTACTGAACTACCAATCCAATTTATTCGGTGGTTGTTTTCACTTAAATGAATGAGAATCGCATTAGATGTTTGCCCAGTTTTTACAGAATATTTATGCTGGCTTAATCTTACTTCAAAGCCCTTGCTCGACTGTCCGAGATAAAATGAGGTACAATCTAAACATGGAATTATTATTATTATTATTATTATTATTATTATTATTATTATTATTATTATTATTATTATTATTATTATTATTATTATTATGGTGACAATCTTACGTTAAAATATTAATGCACATAGCGAGAGAGAGAGAGAGAGAGAGAGAGAGAGAGAGAGAGAGAGAGAGAGAGAGAGAGAGATATTCGTCATGGAAAACGAGATTAATTAAAAAAGAGACAGATGAATAAAGCTCAATCTATGCACCGCTCTTTACGAGAGAGAGAGAGAAGAGAGAGAGAGAGAGAGAGAGAGAGAGAGATTTGTTCCAGCATTAACTTTGGCAATTAACTCGGGCAGATTCCCACAAAGCCAAAGCCAGAGTTTTGGAAGAAGAAAGAGTTTCGGCGAAAAATTTAATTCCGTTGGGAACTGAAAATTTTTCCAGAGAAAAAATTATTTTCCATAGTACACAGTGGCCGTAGTACCTACCCCAGGGTCCCCCCCCCCCCCCCCCCCCCCCCCCCCCACCCCCCCCCCCCCCCCCCACCCCCTACCATATAGATGCGGGGAGGGAACTGGGTAAGGCTTTTTATATACATTTTTCTCGAAAAAAGTTTGAATTTGTCTCTTCGAGGAGACTAAAAAAATCAGCAACTGGTCAGGTAATCCTTACTTTAAACATCAATATTTCAATTAAAGAAAAAAAAAAAACATTTTCCCCTTAAATTCAACTTTAAAAAAACCTGAATTTTTGCTGAGATGATTTTCTGGGAATTAAGAAAAAAAAAATTTCAGAAAAACAAAAGGGAAACGAGATGCGTTTGACCCTGAGGCCTTTCAGAGTATATACAATAAAACCATTGATCTCCTCGATGGTATCCGTTGTAATACCGTGTCCCTGGCGGGCTTTGCTCTCTCTCTCTCTCTCTCTCTCTCTCTCTCTCTCCTAGTTCCTTCATCATCATCAACTTCTAGATAGTAATCTTTCTCCCCTCTGAGAACGTTTCCAGTCTCTCACTATCTCTGACAAATCTGCCAGACTTCCTCTGACACATTCCAATTCCCTTTCCCATCTCCCTCACATCCCACCTGGAATATCCTGGAAGCAACTCAAGGTAGGTAGCTAGTTGTCTTTGTCAAAAGTTTGTGGGAATCAATTATTTATTTATTGATAATCCACAATTTTCTGGAAGAAAGACACAATTTCCTGGAACAAAGACAATTTCCTGGAACAAATGGCTAAATTTTATGGAACAAAGACCCAATTATCTGGAACAATGACACAATTTCCTGGAACTATGTCACAATTTCTTGGAGCTATGACACAATTTTCTGGAACAAAGACATAATTTCCTGGAGGAATGACACAATTTTCTGGAACAAAGACAATTTTCTGTAACTATGACACAATTTTCTGGAACAAAGACAATTTCCTGGAACTAAGACATAATTTTCTGGAACTAAAACATAATTTTCTGGAACTATGACATAATTTTCTGGAACAATGACAAAATTTTCTGGAACCAAGACATAATTTTCTACTACTATGACAATTTTCTGGAACTATGACAATTTTCTGGAACTAAGTCATAATTAACTGGAACTATGACATAATTTTCTGGAACTATGATATAATTATTTGGAACAATGACCTAATTTACTGGAACAAAGCACAATTTCCTGAATCAAATGCACAATTATCTGTTACAGATAATCAATTTTCTGGAACAAAGAAATAATTTTCTGGAACAAAGACATCATTTTCTGGAATAAAGACATATTCTTGGAACATTGGCACATTTTTCTGGAAAAAAACAATTTTCTGGAACAAGGGCCTAATTATCTGGAACCAAGACATAATTTTCTGGAACTAAGACTTATTTTCCTGGAACAGGAACAAATATACAGTTTTTTGGAACAAAGAAATAATTTTCTGGAACAAACACACAAAGCTGTGTGAATTTCTTTGTAGAGAACAATTGCTTCGACCTGAACAAACACAGACATACAGAGTTATATACATGCATACACATACAGAGAACTAACAGTAAAAAAAAGGCATATGAGAACTAAATAAACAATAAGTAAGACCGAGCAAAGTAAAGGTACACAAACAAACAAACACAAACTAAAACAAACGAGAGCCTAACAAACAAACACTCAACAAACAGCAGAGACATTGACCTACACAAACGTATCATCAAAGCTCAGTAGATATAAAAAATGTTACGAAGAATAAGTAAATAATATTTACTTCTGAATTCTTACAAAAGAATAAGGAAAAATTGGTATTTCAAAATTTAAAAAAGAAATAGGACAAAATGTCTTTGTCATACTGCAACTGACAAAAGCTACCTCGCCGTTGCAGAGGTCAAAGGTCAGAGGTCATGTTGGGAGCAAGGTCATCATTTCATAACTTTTCGTGCCATCTGTTCAGACATGAAATTTTAATGGCAGTCTATCACGAGTTGCAGTGGTCGGGAAAGTGTGTGTTGTGTTTTGAAGTGGCGGTAAATTGTGATAAAATTGTGGTAAAACGGTCATTACATTGTGAAAAATTGTGATAAACAGTGATAAAACTACTGTATTGTGGTAAAGCTATGATAAAACTGAGATAAAACTGAAAAAATGTGATAAACTGTGATAAAATTGCTGTATTGTGGTGAAGCTATGATAAAATTGTGATAAAACTGAAAAATTGTGGTAAAACAGTAATAACATTGTGAAAATTTTTTTATAAAACTGTGATAAAATTATTGTGGTAAAACTGTAATTAAATTGTGAAAAACTTTTGGAACAATTTTGATGAAATTGTGTAAAATTGTACAAATATAATCGATTGTGATAAAATAAACTTATAATAAAATTGTCTTCAAACTGAAAAATGTGATACAATTGTGTTAAAACTGAAAAAACTGAGATAAAAACTGAAAGGTTAAAGGTGGTGATAAAAATCTAGACGCTGGGTTATAAAGTAAGAAACTTTATAATGATATATAATGAAGGGATATAATACGCTCAGTTTGGTTATAAACCTAATTTTAATCTGGATACTAGGGACGTCGTGTACAGACGGATAATAAAAAGGTTATATTGAGTAAATTGTAGACCCTGAGTTATAAGTTACACGCAAGTATAATGATAGATAAAGAAAGATTATAAATCTAGTCTCGATCTGGTTATAAGTTTGACACTACTAGGAATGTTGTTGTACATATGTGGGTTATAAGAAAGCCTAGATTAGTATATATTAGATTTAGGTTATACATTATAAACTAGCATAATGACATATAATGAAGGGTTAATTGTAGCCTCTATTTGGTTATAATTCTAGACTCGATATGGTCATAAATATGGAATATTCATACTGTAAGTATCTTTAATGATTACAGTTCTGTTTGACTAGAAAGAAAAACATCATCAATATTTTGTGAAAAATAAATCATCTCAAATGAAAACAAGGAAAAAAAGGATAGAGTTTTCTGTACAGCGTCTAATCAAAGCCACGGAAAATGGGATGGATATCTTTTGTGGTCTCGGTATAATACTGTATGGGCTACAGCTCATGTTGTTGCTTTGCCAGACGCACGATTATAGCTAAGTTTAACTTTAAACAAAACAAAGACTAGTGAGGCTAGAGGGCTGCAATTTGGTATGTGGGATATTTAGAGGGTGGATAATCAACATACCAATTTGCAGCCTTCTAGCCTCAGCTATCTTTAAGATTTGATGGCAGACAGAAAAACGTGCGGACAGAAAAGAGTGCGGACGGACAGACAAAGTCGACACGAGAGTCTTCTTTGCAGAAAACTGAAAAGTGCTACACGTAAAAATACCTGAAGAGTTTTTAATTGTCTCAAATGAGTTTCTCTCTTTGTCATCTGGCTGAATTAATTTGCAGTTTATGCGGGAGAGAAAACGACGCTCGGGAAATGTCCTCAAGAATTCTAGAATGACATTTTTTCTAGCATTTTCTAATACCGTTTCTTTTGCGAGAAAATATTCAACGTTATTCTAACATTTTTTTTCATAGAATTCGTTTCAGTAGAATAAAGGAAAAGCCTCCCCATAACAGAATGGTCTCTCCCATTTCATATCGTTCGACGACTTTGATAAAATCATCGGAAATTTAGGCTAAACATTTTGGGATAATCTTCATCTTTCTGGAAAATTCTCGGAATTATTGTCACTCTTCTCTGGAACCTTACAAAATGTCAACTCTCTTTCTGAAGATTCCTAGGAATGGGAATATTCCTAAACTTGGTATCCTTCAGAATACTTAACCATATTCTCGTAATTTATTTGATGTTGTAGGTATATATAAGAAAAATAGTTATCTGAGCCCTTCCGAAAGAGTATTGGAACTCGTGTCCAAAATTTAGCTGAAATTTTATCTATATATTTATTTATACATATAATTATTTATATATTTACTCAATTATTTATTCCTTTATTTATTCATTTGTTAATTTTTTATGCTTCTCGTGGTTCATTTGTTCATCAGAGAATGCAAGAAGGACAAAAATAATCAAATAAATTCAGAAGAGTTTGATGACACCAGATCAAGACAGAAGTGACATTATTATTATTATTGTTATTATTATTATTTTTTTTTTGTTGGGGGGGGGGGGGGGGGGGGGGGGGGGGGTGGGGGGGGGGGGGGGGTTATCACAGTCCTCCAATTCGACTGGGTGGTATTTGTATTGTGGGGGTTCCGGGTTGCATCCTGCCTCCTTAGGAGTCCATCACTTTTTATTACTATGTGCGATGTTTCTAGAATCACACTTTTCTGAATGAGTCCTGGAGTTATTTCAACCTCTAGTTTTTCTAGATTCCTTTTCAAGGATCTTGGGATCGTGCCTAGGGTTCCTATGATTATGGGTACAATTTCCACTGGGCATATCCCCTATCCTCTTTATTTCTTTTCAGGTCTTAATACTTATCATTTTTTTTTTCCCCTCCTCTTTCTCTCACTATGGTGTCCCATGGTATTGCGACATCAATGAGTGATACTTTCTTATTGATTTAATTAATCAACGTCATGTCTGGTCTATTTGCACGTATCACCCTATCTGTTCTGATACCATAGTCCCAGAGGATCTTTGCCTGATTGTTTTCTATCACTCCCACAGGTTGGTGCTCTTACCACTTATTACTGCAAGGTAGCTGATGTTTTTTGCACAGGCTCCAGTGGAGGGCTTTTGCACTGAATCATGCCTCTTTTTGTACTGGTTCTGTGCAAGTTGCCGGACATTCGCTTGCTAGATTATGTTCTTTGAACATAATCTGGTTCTTAGGGCCTGATCTTTTGCTGCTGTTATCATTCCTTCAGTTTCCTTCTTGAGCTCTCCCCGCTGTAGCCATTGCCATGTGTCATCGCTGGCTAGTTCTTTAGTCTGTCTCTGTATTCCGTCCCGTGCATTGGTTTGTTGTGCCATTCCTCTGTTATCTGTTGCCATTCTCCTGTCTCTTTATAATTGCTGGGCCTTCGTCTACTTTTATCAGTCCTTCTACCCATGCACTCGTGTTGACGCAGTCCTCTATACTAAAAGTAGTCCTCTCCCTCCCCCCTCCCCCCTTTCGTGTTATGTATAGTCATGGTCCGTATTTGACTCTTGGGTGTAGTGCTTTGTGCATTGTCAAATATTTCCTAGTTTTCTGGTCTATGCTGAGGATTCGTTTGCCTTCGTCCATCCACTATTCCTGCGCTGCATCTAAATACTGGCACTGCCCATGTGTTTATGGCTTTTATCATATTTCCGGCGGTGAATTTTGACACGAGTATCGCCTTGAGACTGCATATATTCTTTCCTGGTCGTGTCCTTCATCTTCTTGGTGTTTATATTCCACTCCGTTCCATTATTCCCAGGTATTGTATCCCACTCCGGCGTCTAATCTATGTGTTTGATGTTCCTACAATCTCGTAGATATATCCCTTCAGTCCTTGTTATATTGCCCTTTTTGTATGTTGCCTAAGGCACATTTTTCTATTCGAAACTCCTTCCTGATGTCCCCAGATAAAATACTTACAGTCTGGATTAGGATATCTATTTCCTTCATGTTCTTACCATACACCTTGATGCCGTCCTTTTATTATTATTATTATTATTATTATTATTATTATATTATTATTATTATTATTATTATTATTATTATTATTATTATTATTATTATTATTAGAAAGGGTAAATACCTTCATAAATCGCTTATGTTACGAGGTCCTATGGCTGTTCGCAGCTAAATAAGCTGATTCATGAAACCAGTCTAAATTCCCTATTCAACAGGAGCCAGCATTGTGGAGAACCAATCAGATCGTCTCTTACAAACCCACTAGGTATTCACGCCTGTGAAAAAGCCTATCAGGAACCTCGTACCATCCAATTCGGGCCTCGAATGAATGAGCAGTCACCACTAAGTATCAAAGCTAATCAGAATTACCTGGACACTGACGACAGAGCCTAAAAATATTATAAAGAATATCGTTAAAAGTTATATTATTTCATCCAGAACGTGAAATGACCATTAAAAATGTGACTCGATCACCTGTTATGCGGGTGAGAAGTCTCGATAATATTACCCGTGGGACGAAATTCCTTAGAAATATCACCTGCGAGAAGATGGTTGCAAAATATATAGCATGGAGGGATACCGCGCCTAAAATATTAACGTTGGGAGAGGTGAGAGAGAGGAGGGAGCAAAAAAGAGATATTGCAATGCATTAGCAAAAGCTTTAGACCCATATTTGCGTTTCACCGGAGCCCACTGACCTTATTTCTAACCCGAAAGGGAACCAGCACCGTCTTCTAATGAAATGGATTAAGTCTAAACAATCCATCGCCTTCATTTGCATTTGATCCCAACTCAGACGCTAATTAATATTTATTGTTTCCTAATCAAGCAGACACATTTTCAAAGCAGAGATCAATGGAGATTGCATTCATGCAATTTGAAACTCTTGAGGAGATAATGCTTTGTGGTGCGTTATCTCCAAATGACGAAGCATTTCAACACATTTCATCATTTTTCTTTTTATCCCTCCATCAATAGAGAGAGAGAGAGAGAGAGAGAGAGAGAGAGAGAGAGAGAGAGAGAGAGAGAGAGAGAGAGAAATAAATGCAAATTCACTTCGGCAAACAAGATCATTGATCCTGTCAGATGTCGAAAGCATTTATGAAATGGAGGAGGTAAAAATCCAACAACCGCTCAGAGAGAGAGAGAGAGAGAGAGAGAGAGAGAGAGAGAGGGAGGTGGGAATGGGGAGGAGGTTGCTGCAGCAAAGTTTACCGGCCATACCTTGTGTTCCCAATGTCAGCGGAAAAAGGGCATATTTTACGAGACGGTCAAAACTGCTCGCAGAGCAGAAATAGGTCATCGGAACCCGATTCAGCTTTCCAAGGGTTTGGTATTGTTGTTGTTGTAGCTGTATTTGCTATTTGTTACAAAACCAAGTTATGCCTATAACTTCAACAGTTGCCCTCAGACTTATTAATCCAATTTTCATTCATGTTATTGACAGAATTTTACCATTGAAATTTACGAAAATATCAAATGAATTAACGCATTCCATATTTTTCGTTTCTCGTGAATTAGATTTTCCACAGATTTTGTTTGAATTCAGAGAAATCTATATAGATCTAAATCTCTCTCTGTCTGTCTCTCTCTCTCAACAATTTCCAGCACCACAACAGATTAATAACATTAACAATAATTCCTCTGGAAAGTAATTTCTGCTTTTATGAACTTACACACAGACTTTCCTCTCTCTCTCCTCAGGGCATCAGGAAATAGCAGAAAATAAACTTATTTTAAAAAGGTCTTTATGTGTGAATAACATTTGAATTTCCGCGAGATAAACTCGACAGAAATAACTAAGATAATCTTGGCTTATTCGTCTTAATTCGTGATGTTATCAAATTATCTGAGATTATGCTCCCAATTTAGCGAATGAGAATAAGCAGAAATATGGAAATATATATATATATATATATATATATATATATATATATATATATATATATATATATATAAATATATATATATATATATATATATATATATATATATATATATATATATATATATATATATATATATATATATAGATAGAGAGAGAGAGAGAGAGAGAGAGAGAGAGAGAGAGAGAGAGAGAGATGGAACATTATACAAAAAGTAAAAAGTCCCAATTTCGCCTCAACATGAAAATCTAACTGAAGGAAAAAATGCTGAATAACGGCCTTGTTATTATTAATTCGTGTCAAGACAAGGACTTCTTTTTGGCAATGTGAAGAATTTCAATCGGTTCTATTTCCTTCGTTCGTCTATTTTTCAGAGGCGTTGTGGGTTCTGTTGATTAGAGCAGCTGTTGACCTTACGAGCAGTAGACGAGAGTACGTCCACCACCATACTGTTGAGCTTAAGCATAACAGTTTGCGTGCTTACCCAGCCGTTGAGTGAAGGTCATTTGTTGAGTAAATTGTCAACTGCTGAGCGTATTCCCAACTATTGAATGTCTACTCTGTGTACTCAACCTTTGAACGTACAATCAACAGCTTGCCATATGCCCATCCGTTGAACGCATACCGAACCGCTGAGACGCACTTATATCATACAGAGACTCTGTTCCAATATCCCTCAAAAATGTCTTCTAATATCTATTAATCTCCTCTAAATTTGCATCCAGTGAAGATGTGGACAAAATTCTACAGCTGGGGGACACCACACGTTTTTTGGGGAGTTCAAATCGCTAGCGTTAGCTGACCCAGATGTGGATGGTAACTAGCATCTTCTGGAGCCAGGAAAATGTTTTGGGCTGGGGGCTCATAGCCTCATTCTTGAAGACTAGCTAAGAAACTATCCTTAGGGTATATGAGGCTAAATTATCGACAGCAGAGAGAGAGAGAGAGAGCAACGAGAAACCTTTCCACATGCCTTTCATTCCAGGTTACTGCGCTGATTCCAGTGGGAATCCAATCACTTGTTCCCATTCAAGTGGCATCTCATCCAAAGGCGCCCGGAGTCAATCAGCTATTTACCTCCTGGTAACTCTGAGATTAATCTTCTAAAGACATCCTTTTAATTAAGGAATTGAGTTATGCTGTCAATATTTTCTTAAACACGAATAATAATAATAACACTTATTATTATTATTATTATTATTATTATTATTATTATTATTATTATTATTATTATTATTATTATTATTATTATTATTATTATTATTGTTATTGTTATTATTATTATTATTATTATTATTATTATTATTAATATTATTATTATTATTATTATTATTATTATTATCAAAAATATTCACCCAGATAGGTATAAACCGTTTACAGTCATAAATCAGAAATTCGACTAGATTGCTGATGCTCCATATTAATGTCACTCCATATTCCTCGCAGAGAGAGAGAGAGAGAGAGAGAGAGAGAGAGAGAGAGAGAGAGAGAGAGAGAGTCCCAAACAGGCTGGCTGCATAAAACTCCATAATTGACTTTCCAGGTCCTGGTGTCTCACTCTGGCGAACAAGAAGATGAAACAGAAATGTCAACATCTGATGAAAGTGAACAAGTTCTTTTGTTATGTGGCGCAAAAGCGCTATCGTCGGAGGCTGTTTTCTGACATCTATGTATGCTTGAAGCATCTGGATTTCACAATATGAAAGAGAAAAAATGAAGAGAGAAGAGGGAATAATAAGAGACGGTAAAAGCTTGAAGAAATTATTTTTGGGGGGTTTCCTGGTGAACCAATTTCGAGTCTCCCAACAGATGATATGGGATGCGTTCAAGAAGGTCCCATCTGGCGAGACAAAACTTCGTCCGCGTTGAGAGACATTGTTGAACGAGGCGGTGAGATACTGAACAACAGCTAGGAACCAATAGAACGCGTCAGACTACTTCAAGAACGTGACATGGATAGGCCTAGAACAAAAGTCTTGATAAAAATAGCAAAATAATGAGAGAATAATATTGAAATGTGGATGATAGGCCAGAAAATAAGGACAGAAAACTGTTGAATTGTGGCTGGCAGGCAAGAGAAGACTAATGTGGACGAAGAGAATGCAATTATTGTGGAACTTAACGCAACCAGTCACAAAAAACGAGATACGTACCAAAGCATCACCGAGAATTATAGGACTGTTGGTTATGATTCACAGAGAGAGAGAGAGAGAGAGAGAGAGAGAGAGAGAGAGAGAGAGAGAGAGAGAGAGAGAGAGATTCCTAGTTAACCCACAAGTATGGCACAGAAGAAAATCTTTAGAGATCACAGCCTCCAATTTTTAAAACAACAGTAAATTCTTAGAAGAGCAAATTAACAATTCTAAATTATCGGATTCTCTTCATATTGGGTTAGCTGAGGTATATGGTTGCCTTCCCCTTCGGTTCTCTACGCTAATTCCAAAAGAAGAAAAACTTGCTGGATAAATCTCCTAGTCCTCCTCCATTCCAATGCATTTTTTATTATATAAAACAAAAAAACTTACATCATTTTTACATTAACCTGTTTTTCCTGGTGGTTATTGTTCTCACTGACACGTGGCCCAGCCTCTCTCTCTCTCTCTCTCTCTCTCTCTCTCTCTCTCTGTCAATTCATCGGAAAAAATATAATGAAAAAAGTATTGTTTTGTTAAGTTTAAATTAGACCAATTTGTGGAGACTTTGCGAATTTAAATGGTAGTTTTAATCTGTTGTTATTATTCCTATGGTAAAAAAATATATCTTAATTATAGGACATGTTTCCCTTTTTATTATTATTATTATTATTATTATTATTATTATTATTATTATTATTATTATTATTATTATTATTATTATTATTATTATTATTATTATTATTATTATTATTATTATTATTATTTGATGTTTTATTTTCTATCATCACACCTAATACCACCATCAATTGTAAACAAGCATTAACTTCCCTTTAAACTAAACTTCCTAAGGCATCAGGAAGGCTTCTGAAAGTTTAGAAA